>NW_012130081.1:5644550-5646399 GCF_000143395.1 Atta cephalotes
TACACACACACACACACACACACACACACACACACACACACACACACACATATATATATATATATATATATATATCTTCCTTAAAGCCTTTTTAGTAAAAAAAACCTAATTTTTTTCTTTCGAAGGTTAGTATACTTTTTTGTATACTAGGTTAGTATACTAATTTTGAAATTTAGTTAAACTATTTAACTTTGAACACATAAGGATACTCTTTTTTTTTGCATAAAAGACAACGTTCATGAACAAATAATAATAATAACTAAATAAATAAAATAATTTAATAACAAATGAAAGAGTAGTGAGTATATCGTATCAAGTTTATACCAATGTGAACCTGGCGCTCTTACTTTATCAAAAATAAAAATTAATATCGCAGGCCGTTTGTACTTCGTTTGTACTTGTTTGTACCGATCATTATTTCATTTGTATCTCAAACAGTTAAACAAAAAATGAAAAATAAAAAATTACCAGCACGCAACTTCAAGATTTTTTAATTTCATTTATGCCATTCGAAAGAGAATCGTTTGTATCCGTTTGTACCTCTCCTACTTTCGTTTATACCTCAAAGGGTTCGGAGATACAGCGCGTTTCAGTTTTTGCGCGACCCATATATAGCGAACTTAATCAATTTTCAAGATATCGAAATGAAATCAATGGCATTCGAAAGAGAGTTGTTTATACCTGTTTGTTTTCTCCTTTCGCTATCATTTCGATCTTTCTTTTTAATTTCTATCTTTAAAAATGATCGTCTTACCCTCTTTACGAAATTTTGAAATCGCTGTATCTTCGAACTCTTTGAGGTATAAACGAAAGTAGGAGAGGTACAAATGGGTACAAACGATTCTCTTTCGAATGCCGTTGGTCCCATTGCGCAAAAAATTGAAACGCGTTGTATTTCCGAATCCTTTGAGGTATAAATGTAAATAGGAGAGATACAAACGGATACAAATGATTCTCTTTCGAATGCCGTCGATCCCATTTCGATATCTTGAAAATTGGCTAAGTTCATTATATAGGGATTGCGCAAAAACTGAATCGCGCTTATCTCCGAACTCTTTGAGGTACAAATGAAAGTAAGAGAGGTACAAATGGGTACAAACTATTCTCTTTCGAATGGCATAAATGAAATTAAAAAATCTTAAAGTTGCGCGCTGGCCATTTTTTATTTTTCATTTTTTGTTTAACTGTTTGAAGTAAACGAAATAATGATCGATATAAATAAGTACAAACGAAGTGCAAACGGCCTGCGGTATTAATTTTTATTTTTGATAAAATTGAGCGCCAGGTTCACATCGATCAAGTTTATATATTTTTGTGAAACGTTCAATTAAGAAATATTTTCTTTAAATGTAATGTTTCTAGTTTTTGGAAAATTATATAAGAAGCTTTTTATTTTAATTTATTTAACAAATGTAAATTGTTGAAACAAAATTTTTTAATTTTGTTTCCTATTTTTATATTGTATTAATTTTTTAATGTAATTTTTATGTAATTTTTATGTAATTTTTTATTAATAAAGATACATATATTTGCGTATTACCGTTATATTTCTTAAGTTCTGGAGTTTCGATTAAAAAAAATTGTTACAATATGTTTTTTATGAAAATTATAAACAATCAAAGTTAAATTGGGTAATAGTCATACTGAAAAAGTATGTCATACTGAATATTGTCTTTGTGTAAAACTAATTGTAATTTAACGTTTAAGAATGCGCGTGCGTGCATGCGTACGTGCGTGCGTGCGTGCGTGCGTGCGTGCGTGCGTGCGTGCGTGCGTGCGTGCGTGCGTGCGTGCGTGCGTGCGTGCGTGCGTGCGTGCGTGCGTGTGTGCGGCGTGCGTGCGTGTGCGT
>NW_012130081.1:5648068-5650997 GCF_000143395.1 Atta cephalotes
TCTCTCTCTCTCTCTCTCTCTCTCTCTCTCTCTCTCTCCTCCCTCCCTTCCCCCTTTCTCTCTCTTTTCGTTTCTATTTTATCTATCTTTCTCTTTCACTTTCTCTACCTTGATACTCTTAATCAAGTCACCCACTGGACTATCTATAAATCTCTGTACACTCTGTCCGTGTTAAGTCTGTTGTGGACCAGTGAATGCAGGAAATACGAGGAATGGAGTCGCGACTCATGCAAGCAATAAATTAGAGACCAACTAAGTATGACCACGGCACCGAACGTAACAGAAGTAACGTTACAGTTATAACAGTAGGAAACCAAAGGTGTCAGTTACGCCGAAATTAGCTAAATTTAAGCTAAACTAGATTCTAAAAGATTTGGTCCAATAGAGGAAAAAAGGAGGTTAATAATTATTAAAAATTATGAAATTTTAAACGCACTTTGTTAGTTGCGGTAAGGAAAATTAATATAAATGTGAGTGCCGTGAATTCCAAAATTATTGCACGTGCAAAATAGTAATATCAAAATTTTCACAACTTGAGTAAAAGAGATCTCTAAGTAAAAAAAAAAGATTTTTTTTCATTAAACTATCGTGATTCACATCTTAAAATACACATCGATTACAGTGGGAACAAGCTCTATCGACAAAGTTGGTTTCATCAAATCAAGTTTGTTTGATTCGAAAAAATAATCTTCAGCGAGAGACAACGGCTTTCAGAACGAGCCGAGAGGACGAAGAAGAGCACGTGTGGACGTATTTATGTATTCGACAACGATGGCATTATCCTGAAACGGGCATGACGCCCTTGGCCTCGAGATGCGACGAGACTACCACCCTCCTACTGTTGCTGCTACTCGAGCTGGCACCCGGGGCACGTTGCTATTCACGCGCGGCCGCAACCTCCGCTTCGTCTTTCCCGAGATAGCATTTACAGTCCCCGGCGAGGGTGCGAGTGATGCCGCTTCTCGGCAGCATTATGACCATCGCCGTCGATAATCCGACAACGGCGTCCACGAGCGTCTTTGAGGGGAACATGACGTGGTCTCGACCAATCACTGGTGGCTCTACGTTTCCGAGTAACGAGGCCCTTTCAACACGTGCGATTCCGAACGGTAAGCAACATCGGCGTCCAGCCGCGACAGCTACCAGTGGTCGTGTTAGTCGCCTTCTTAGCGGTAGAGGCGCTGAGAAAGGATCAAGCAAGAACACTGCTAAAAACAACGAAAAATACATTAAGAGAGACGGTAAAGACGAGCGTAACACCACGACGACGGGAAAAGAGGGCGTCGAGGCAATAAAAAAGGAAGCTTCCCACCATTGCGACCAGACTTCAGAAACTCAAATTTGCGGCAGAAACACCGTAGGCGCGGCAAAGAGTGGGGAAACTGCATTTACTGGTGAAGAAAAGGAGGCAGGGCTAAGTACTGGAAGTGACAGCAGTGAACAAAGTGTTGATAGCATAGGCAGTACTACCGATAGTGTAAGTGTGAGTACAGGTGTATTAAATAGTACGGAGGAGGAAGTCGCGATCGAATACGGGAAGGATTTGTTGCTCTTCGGTTTTAGCGACACAATGGAAGACGCAATTAATTCATTTAACGATTCGTTTAACGGAAGCTTCCGTCATCCTTGGAATATTAGTTTATATAATAACGAGACTTTAATTGTTTTTGGAGAGGGTATATACCCATCAGGATATACTCTCCCGCATATTATACTGGCATCTATCCTTGCGACGCTACTAATGATCGTAATCGTTGTGGGAAATATGTTGGTAATAATTGCCATAGCTACGGAGAAAGCGCTCAAGAACATACAGAATTGGTTCATAGCCAGCCTTGCGGTAGCGGACTTTTTTCTTGGTCTCGTAATTATGCCATTCTCGCTCGCTAATGAGATCATGGGTTATTGGATCTTTGGGTATTGGTGGTGTGACATTCACTCTGCCATGGACGTGTTGTTGTGTACGGCCAGTATCATGAATCTGTGCCTAATCAGCTTAGATAGGTTTTGGAGCATTACACAAGCAGTCGACTACTTGAAGAAAAGAACACCAGCTAGAGCCGCGCTTATGATTGCCCTCGTCTGGATATTATCGGCGCTTGTTTGTATACCACCGTTACTTGGATGGAAAAGACCCACTCCGGAGGAAGAATATCCTAAATGCGAGGTAAGTTACGATGTTATTAAATTAGAGAATTATTATTTTCTTAGTTTACTCATTAATTATCAATTATTATCTCGACTTTAACTATGCAATCTGAGTTATCGATGAATAAAATTAATATCAAACACAGATAATTATGTAAGAATTTTAAATTGTATGTAAAATTGTAACAAACCACTATCAGACATTATATTGAGATATAGAAAATTAAATTTTATATATATATATCGTATTAGGTTCCTCTAATAAATCGAAAAATTGAAATATTACTGTGAAAAGAGACAAATATCATAGGTACTTTCAGTTTATTTATCTTTTTTTATTATTAATATATTTTTTATTATTTTGAATTGTTGCATAAGGATTATTACAGGGAAGAAAACACTAACGCGAATGCAGGTGCTTTATAAACAATTATGAAATGTACCAGATAGAATTTAATTTTCAGTCGTTAACTTCAATAATTATAATGAATACAATAAATTCTATTTTCCGTAATAATTAATAATTGTATTGTCCTATAGAGTGATGTTAAAATTATATATTCAAGTGTAATTTTAAATTCCTTTATAAATATATATATTTTGATACATTTTATAAATAATTTGACCTATGAATGATTAATGTTTACACCTTGATAAATATAAATCATTCATATTTAAGGTATTTTAATAAATTTATATACACACACACACACACACACACACACACACACACACACACACACACACACACATATATATATATATATATATATATACTTAC
>NW_012130081.1:5655210-5660802 GCF_000143395.1 Atta cephalotes
AGAGAGAGAAAGAGAGAGGGAAAGAGAGAGAGAGAGGGGAGAGAGAGTTAGATGGAATACATTTAGGAAGGAAGTAGTTCTCACTTGTGTCTTTTAATGCGATTAGTTAGATTTAGTAGCTTCACAATGATGCAACAACGTGCAACGGAATGAAAACTATACATTTACAATAGAATTGCAATTATCTTTAATAAGCATCGTATTTGGTATATGGCTTTTACTTAATGATTGTATCGCAAAAAAAAGCGAAAGGATTTTATTTATTTTATATTTTAATATATTTTTAATACAATAATATAATTTTTTTAAAGAAATATAATCATTCTTTTAACTTTTCTTGATATGAAGCATCGCACATCGAAATCTGTACAAATTTCTGAATACGCGAGTGTATTACAATTGAAAATAGTTTGATAACTATAAAATTTTAAAACTAAGATTTTTTTTTTTTCATATATATTTCTTAAATATGATGTGAGATTATCTTTCAAATAGTTTGGAAAAATAATATTTCTTTGTACATATACAAATTATAAAATAGACATAAAAAAAGAAATCTTACTAATGTAACGCTCTAATTAATCATGATGCCAATTTATCAAAATTTTCTATGCATTTTTTATCATAGTTATTATATAATATATTATTATACATATATAAACAAGTTATAAAATATATTTACGAAGAAATTTATTTGGTTGATTCATTCATTTGTAAGCAAATTTATTTGTATTTAAAAGGAGAGATGCGAAATCAATCACTAAATGGAGTTTAGCCTTTACGACCAGGCAAGAATGCAATTGGTTTTTGTAAACTCAAAATCGAATTACATCATTGTTGCTTTTAATTTATTTATACGAAAATAAGAATTAATTTAATAGGAAAATTTTTCTTCACTTTATTTTTGTAAAATTATGCGTGAAATATGCTGCACATTAATATATTAAAATAAAACATTTTTAAAGAAAATACGAGTGATAATACTACTGCAGCATCATTGTAATAATTTTTTGCATATTAATATTATTAAATTCGTATTTTTCTATATACTACTGTATTTTAATTATTAAAAAAAATAAGTATATATCGATTTATCGCTTATTAAGTAGAAAATCGTATTGAAAAGTTGAATGGTTCAGGAAAGCAGAAAATACTACGAAAGTTTTAAATAGATAACTCTCAGTTATAATGATAAATTTTTCTTGTATCAGAAATACTTTAGAGATTAGAAGTAAGTTTATGCTCAAACTGCTTTACTAATATTTTTCTTGTGGCATATTGATTAATAAATAATTATTAATTCTGATTTATTAAATTTCATGTTGCATAATTTATTAATAGCATACATCACAAGAATTTTAATAAGAGCGTCACTTTATTAAAAAAAAACATTGTTCTTTATGATTTCTATATGATAACTTGTAATATGTACATGTAATACATTATTCAGATATAAAATGTAAAAAGAAACATTGTTGCATATAATATCTAAATATTCTTAGAAAAATATAGAATTATTAATATTTCATAAAGTTTGTAAAATGACATTTATATATGTATAGAAAAAGTACAGAGTTAATTTTGTGTGTTAAAGCAACCATCAATTTTTTTAATATGTTTAAGTGTAGTTTGATTAGTTCATTGTATAAGAGTTTGCATCTGAATATATGTGAGAATATTTCGCGTAAAAGCATTAGTACTTCGGTCATAGGAAAAGTTTATTTCAGAAAGCATTTTGTTGCATTTTGTTAGTGAATTATTAAAAGCAAACGAAAGTTATATATTGCAACTTAAGTGACACACAATCCTTTTGCAGAATTTTATATAAGTAATTATATGTATATTTCTTATATGAGTATATACTTGTACTTATATATATATTTAATATATATAATATATATGTATATTTAATAGTTATAAACATAAAGCTAAAAAAATTAAATTTCTGGAAATTGTGAAAAAGACTTTTTTTTTCAATTTAAGCTAAGCAAGAAATAATTTCAAATTATTTAAATAAAAATCATTAGTCACTACGTATCTAAAAAACATATTTCTTAATGACATTTTCTTTGCTTCATTATAAAAGTTATTGCTATATACTAAATATCGTCTAATGAATCGACTATGTGAAGCGAATAAATCTAGCGGGATAACGCCTATGCAAATTTATTCCATCTTGCTGATTGAGAGACACTATTACTAAATATAAAATTACCAAGAAGATTGTATAAAGTCGTATAGGAATCTCATCATCATTCGTGTGTGAAGCCTTAGCTATTTGACATTTTATCAGATCTAAAAGTTCAAAGGACACACGCAAATGAATACTATATACTGTTCTTAAAATTTTGTAGAAAAATAATAAAATTGTAGATTTTTTTTTTATATAAATTCGTGATTTTATTTTTTTTTCAATTTTAATATAGAAAATGTATTGTTTAATTAGTGTGAATTTATATATGTATATCTTTTTGCGATGAGAATTTTATCTTTTTCTACGCAAATAATTATAAAAACAAAATTTTATCTTTTTCTAAGTGAAATCGAGAAAATAGTGATTAGAAATGCTTACGAATAATTCACATTTCGATATGCAAGACATTTCTCAATATTCCTCAGATTGTCAACGTGATATAGATTCTTTTCTATTATATGCATTTGTACCGCACCTGTATCCACGTTCTCATGACTTGCTTTATAAAACTTTCATGGAATTCAAAGGATACATGAAACCGAAGGTTTCTATCTTGGGATTGCATTACCCAAAGAAGCAATTACGAGAATCACTTCCATATACATTCCGCATAAACATATGCAGCTTACTATCTTGCGCCATAAAGTACTTCGGGTTAAGCTATTTCTTATGAAATGTATATGAACCATTTGCGTAATAATTCACAACAAAATTACAAAATAAATCAAACTCATTTTTGATGACATTTAAATGAAGTTTGCAAATATTTATATTATTACATTGTAAGTCTATCATAATAATATAAGACATATAGATTGAGAAAACAACGTAATGTTAATGTTTCATCGAATATCGTTTCAGAAACTTATTCATTTGATAGATCTGATGATCTATGTACAAATTATTCCAAATTACAAACTTTGTTTTATAATAATTAATTTAATGGATATATTTTTAGTTAATATTACGAAAATAATATTAATATAGAGTAAAAATTGGTAAATATGTGAGCCGTCACAAGATGTTTTTCCGTGACAAAATTATATTTTCAATGAATTACAGACGTTTCGACAATATAATTGTGTCCTCTTCAAATGTAAAGCGCAGAAATGAATTATAAATGTAAAATTGTCAAATTTTAAAAATAATTGAACAGAGATTACATATAAAGCATCGTTAATAACAAGACTGTTCTCCCTGTCCGTAGTATTTAGTTTAATATTCAAACAATGATGAAATCATTGAGAACAGGATAACAATGTTCTTTAAAAAAGTTGAAGTGATATGTAATCTCTATTCAATTATTTTAAAAATTTGACGATTTTACATTTATAATCCATTTCTGCGTTTTACATTTGAAGAGCTTTACACAATTATGTTGTCGAAATGTCTGTAATTCCATTAATATATCAATTTTTTCACGAAAAAACATCTTGTGACGGCTCACATAGGTAATTTTTACTTTATATTATTGTTATATATTGTTAAATATTGGAGCTTTATTTTATTTCTATTGAAAATAATATTATCTCTAGAAGCAATTTCATTTCTCTCTCATAAAGCGCAAACCGAAATAATAAAATATGTTATGTCATTGTTTGGAACTTGGAACGTGCAAAAGCTGTTAGCCTTGTGCAATTACAAACAAAAGTCATACTTTGGACGAGAGTTGGCCAAAGGCTCCAAATCCGAGGTTGTTCGTTTCAGAAATATTAACGAAACTTTAGATACAGATGATTTTTAAACATAATTTATTTATTTTGAAATGCTACGCATTTCAAAATTCTCTGGCGCGCGTCAATAGAAGCTTACTATGTTCAGAAAATAGAAAGAGCGAAGAAGATTCCAACTTTGAAGCCATGACCCGATTTGATCTTTTTATTATTGTATCGTGATTACAATATTCAGTTATTCTTCGATTCTATTAAATGGATAATTTTTTCCTTTTTTTCTCTTTCTCATTATGAAAGTATTTTATCGACGCCTCGTTAAATGCATTTAATCGGTCGCGGTATCCGAAGGAAGTATCTTGATAAAGTGATAACGGCGCGTGAAATCTTTTTCAAAATAAATCACAAAACTACTTGATCTAATTGCCCAGCATGTTCTAAGCTAAATTAACAGCTCTGTGGTTCAGTATTTCAGACTTTTTTCCATTTATCTTTATTTATTTAATTTGAAATGATAGCGATGCGAACGAATAGCAAGACATACAAATACTATAATTCTTTAAAAATAAATATTCTTCGTATAATCCACAGCTTGGACATAAACCAATTTTATTAAATGTAAGGGTAATTTTAGAGCTAGTCTAAAGAAGAAGCAATAAAATCTTTGCGCTTAAATTATACATAGAGATAATTAAAATTTTTTTTAAATAGTTCTCCACATCTCATAAAAATGTCTTCGAGATGTCGAAATGTCTCTTCTAATTAAAGTTATTTTCATAATACTATTATAACATCATGAAGGAATATAAGATACAAACGTTTTTATTATTTTTGTATCTGATCTTTTGTTTTATCTATAATTAATTTTATTTTTTGTTATACTAAAGTCTTTGAAATGTACGATATTATTTTATGAAGATAATGGAAAAATATTAATTATATTTACTTAATTTTCAATATAAATATTCTTCAATCAATCATGATAATTATTGATATATATTATTGTTTGTAAATCATTTACATTGATTAGCAATGTAAATTGTTAAAAATAAATCATTACCGCGATTAATTTAGAATGTGGGAGCATCATTAATTTCTCAGTAAACGGAATGTAGAAGAGATTTAATCACTCGGAATCAACGCTATCCCGATTTAGATTACGTGGTTATCCTGTAAATTATAGATTTTAGTTAAAATCGATGTTTGACAACTCGGTTATCGTTAGAAGAAGTGATCTCGGCTGCAAGATAATTGCGTTGAGCGGCAGCATTAATCGAAATATCTTGAACTTGAATTGGGAGCACAAGAGATGTGTCGAGTGAAATATGTATGCCAGTGAGAATAATGAAGAGTGGCAGCGAATTCAGTGCTTTGCTTCACTTGATCCTTCCTGCTTACGAAAAATTATGATTCCGAAAAATACAGAATGCTACTACATTATTTGGAATAGTTTCTATAGCATTGTCTCCTCAAGCGTTATTTTTTTTTTTTATGTGTTGCCAAATTTAAATGCAGCCCGATATAGTTTATAAACTGATTACAAATATTACGCACAAGATTGTGTGATTTTATATTATTAAATAAATTAATTGACGAAATAAAAGTGCTATATAATTTAAATCACTTTAATTATATACATTACATCAGTTTGATATCCACATTTCATTGATTACTCTGAGAAAAAAATATAGTTAATTTTAATAAATATTTAGTTCAATACTGCCAACT
>NW_012130081.1:5660822-5667329 GCF_000143395.1 Atta cephalotes
TGTGTGTGTGTGTGTGTGTGTGTGTGTGTGTGTGTGTGTGTGTGTGTGTGTGTGTATATATATATATATATATATATATATATTCTATATATCGCACAACGTTTACACATTAAACGCATAGTCAATTTTTACGTGTCGCATATGTATACTTTGGATCCTAATATCAACAGACGGCATTAAATTTCACGAAGCAATCAGCACGCGGTTTGCTCTGAAAATTAAATCGATACGCCGCTACGTATTGCCATATTAAGTTCGTACTACGTGACTGTCGGTGAATATCAGTAGTGAAATCGAGGTCGACTCAGCCCATACGTCAGGGCGAGAACATGTGGACAACCGCCTTTGTCGTGGGCAGAGTATGAACGATCAAAAGACTAAAGAGCGCCAATCGACTCGGAGGGGAGGGGGGGGGGGGAGTGATATCGAAAACCGACCGAAGCTTAAAAAAAAGTTAGATCAGAGAAAACTGATTATAAAAAATACGAAATGGAGAGACAAGAGTAATTCATTTAGCAATTCATGTTACAATCAAATGATGGATTAATCTTCGCGTGTATTCTTTTTCTCTACTTATTAAGTACTTCTCGTTTGTATATATTTTATTTTACTTATTGTGCTTTATATCTCTTCCTCTTTTCCCTTTTGTTCACACTTATTTCTTTTTGATGAGTATAATAGTATAATAGAACAGATTTACGCTTGGATCGTTCCTTTTTAAATAAAAATTTAACATGAGATACTTTTTAAATTATTGTACTTGTAAATTATTTTATACAAGAATATCTTGGCTTCACTTTAAATTTAGAATTAATACATGAAATTTATTTCGTTCAATTTTTTTTATGGAAGTTTATCGCGTCATCTCACCCATTATTATGTTGTTTATTTCACACCAATAATAAATCAATTCATATGAATTGATTTATCATGAATAAATAACTTTAACTTATTTAAATTGAGTGCTTACCATTTTTGTATGGAGAAATACATAAATATTATTTTCATCTTCTTATCTTTGTAATATATTCAAGTGATATATTCAATTTCATAATATCTACACAAATTTCTGTTTTATCTTAAATTTCATGTATAACTAAAGTGCGGTTTTGTCAGATACCGTTTATAAATAATTTCTAGAGTTACCATAATGTAGTAGTTATAATATTGTATTGCTATAAACTAGAAATTCATTACACTAAAAAAATTTTATGCATTGAAAAGTTTTAAGCCAATTATATTTCATTGCTTTCAATATCGAGGTTAAGCTCCGATTTGCTTCATTATTATTTCAATGATAATTCAATGATAATCCACTTGATATGTGTGTTGTGTGTGTAATGTGTGTGTAAATTGTGTGTACTAAATTATAATATTATTGAATATAAATTAAATGAAAACGTTACTTTCTAGTATTTTTTATTTCCTTGATATTAGAAATTACTTTCCAAAAATATCAACAAAATATTTTATGAAGATGGCTAAAAAGTTAGCCGAAACATGTATATAAATTAGTAATTAAATATGAAAGATATAATTTAATAATATTGAAATTTATCGCGTATAGTACAGCTCTAATTCCCAATAGTCCAATTTATTAATTATATTTAATTATATTTTTTATATCAGAGAATTAAGATTATCATTCGTTTAAAATATTTTATGTTTTGATATATTTTTTCTTTATTTTCTTTCTTTTGAAGATGGAATGATAAAACTACTAAATAAGGAACATAATCTAATTATTAATAAAATCTGTAAAAGTAAACGATATTCATTTACTTATAACTCATTTTTTAATGCAATATGCAACTTATAAGAAAAGATATTGTTTTGTATATTTTTTCACAATTGAATATTAGATTCTATGTTTTAATTCTCTCTCTTTTCTTAGTTATTACAAAAGATAAATATTTCTATAATCTTAAAAAAGTTAGCAGACATAACACAAACAAGTAATACATGTAATAATAGTTAATTAAATATAAGAATATCATTAATTAAATATAACTTTAACACATTACTCGAATAAAAATTATATTATGTAAAAATAATAATAGTCTTTTGTTGTAAATGTTTTTGTTGTAATTTTGTTGTAATTTTTCTATTGTAAATAACTTTTTACGAATCAGTACTTACATTAGTTTAATTAATCTCGTTATTGTTTATTTTAGTATGAAATATTATATTATATTAACGTTATATTATACATATAATCCATTTTTTATTTTCATAAAATATGTAATCCTTTTAGAGAGATTTGTCATTCAATATTTGTTCGGACTCTTTTTTTCACCATTACAAGAGTAAATCGTTGATACTTATGCTCTCGAATAAGTCCTCGAATTTTCAAGAGCACTCTTCACTCTTGTCGACTGGAGTACGAGCATGTTCAAGTAGCCATCCTGATTACGTCGGTAAACTTAAAAGTTTTAATCTACTTTCATAGATGATGAAGACTCCATAACTTCCAGTGAATTTACGAAGTTTATATTCTTTAATATGCTTGACAAAAGCATTTGAAGATATATTTGTTTAAGAATGAAGCGTTCCACGAGCTAATATGACGCAATTATTTTACACATTGTATACATATTATTATGCTATTATATATTATGTTATTATTATTATGTTATAAAATATTTTAATCTCTAATACAGTATTCTACAAAAATACTTTATATATAGATACTTACTATAAAAAACAATTCCTTATTAATAACTATAAATATAACTATTATTGGTTTAATATTTATAGATATACAATTATATATATGTTATATTTTCAAATATTATATTATCAATGTAGCGTCTTTGTAAGAGTGTCTCATAATAACACAGAAAAAAAATATTACCGGGAAATTTTAATAAATTTACATAAATTATCTGATGCTGCAAGAATCAAGAAGCAAGCACAATACGCAAACAATCCTGAGCAATTTAGAGCAATATATGTTGATAAGAAAACTAAGTGATCGCGCATCGTTAGTTAATTTAGGGAGAAATAAGTGAAGAGATTTAGCATACGATAATTCAATTTGTCTTGGAATTCTAGGAAAATGGATTTTTTGTAAATGTTTGGCCTTAAGAGAATCAATGAGGATAAAAATTCATCGTTTAAACTGCATTTTATGCATACACTAAATCTTTAAATATATTCTATCAAAGGGAAATAACACAGAATATGTTACATACATATATACACATAAATCACGCAGAATAATGAGCAACGAATTGTCAATCGAGATCATTCGCGGTCGAAAATACTCTAACCGAGATTTAAAACTTAAGTGACACGTGCACCCACGTGAAATCTGTGTAAACGCGATGAGACAGAAAACATTAGTTTCCCCTCTGCAAATCCACGGCGTTAACGTTGCAGCGACGTGACAGTGGCCTTAAGCTTCTTGGCCGTCATTCACCACCGAGGATGCATTTCACGGCGCGGGCGGCAGCGCGGCGGTGCGACTCGCAAGCAATTCCAGAGTAATTCGCGGTGACGCACGGCTCATCGTGTCTCTGGCACGTGGACGGTGGGAACGTCACATCGCTGCAGCGTACTTTATTAAAAAATTTCCAAGACAAGAGGTATTCGGTATCCTTGTTCTATTGAAGGGACGAGATCGCTGCCTTTCTTCATGACGAGTAGCTTCGCATCGTGATAGCTGCATCTCATCCGCCATACAGAGGGATGTTTTTTAATAAGATCACGCCCGACCTAGTTCATCGTCATCGTACTCTCATGTATTGCGTTCGTCCGATTGCAACCAGCTACCGCAGACAAGGCGAACCGCTCTAAATGCCATTCGTTCGTGTCGGTATTCGGGTGTACACGATATATCCGGGAGCAGCGATCTTGCATGCCACAAGGGACGGAGGGTAGCTACCGCTTTACGTGAATTTATCAAGTATACTGAGCATTTGCCAGACGATTGGCAGATGTGTCGAGCAGAACGGAGCAAACGGGTAAAAGAATTGCGAGGAATCGAAGAAAGGAACAATACATAGATTAATATCTGTCACATGGAACACAAAAATATATAAACTAAAAATATGACTTACAACTAGTAATCGGGATATGATATTTGCGAAAAAAGATGCATTAATAGTCGCCGTTTCATCCATAGAATGGATTATATTATGGATTTACACGAGGTAAACGGATGTATATATTATAGCAGTGAATTAATGGAAGAAAATAACTGGGAAAAAGCTTACCGAGAAAACGAGATTCTAAGCTTTTATGAGAATCGTGCTTCGTCGTATTCTATGAGGAAGCGTAACAGTTTTCGCAGAAATATGACTACGCGCGATCATTCTTTTGCTTTTTATTTTGCAAACATATTACTTGTGCATTAATAGTACACTTATGATATAACATTTTAGCGATTACAGTACATTGCAACAAGTAGTTGAAACTTCTATGTCATTTTGCTTGTTTTAAACACAATCGACTTTATTCGAGTTTTTACATTATCTGTTATTTTAAATCATTCATTTCATATATCATGCAATTTGGAATAGAAATCAAAATATGTTAAAAAAAAAAAATGAAAAAAAATGAAAGTTAGAACATGCAATAATTTTTTATTCTAATAGGATAAAATGAAGAATAATCAAAATAAATATGATATGTACATGTACACACATACACACACACACACACACACACACACACACACGCACGCACGCCCGCACGCACATATGTACGTATATGTACATATTATATATAATATTTACATATATCTATTAAGAAATGATTCATCATTTTATTGATCTTTTAATTCTATTTTTTACTCTTATTAATTGGTTATTGTATAATTATATTCAAAACATTATAAAGTCTGAAAAATATTTTGTACACCACTTTGCACTTACAGTTTACCATATTTTTATCGTACGTTTCTCTCAGCGTAATCGTAAGTATTCGGATCGTAAGTACATTTTCACATTAATTTTTAATATTCATCTTTGTTATACTGTCTGCAAAAATAGTCTCTATATTTTTATTAACTTTACTATGAAGAAGTAATACGCATTTTGTTAAGCACATCCTTCAGAATGCTTTTCTATTAGGTAAATATAATCTAGTAGGATACTGTGAAAGTGATAAAAAAGGAGAAAAAAGTATAGAAAGATAACAGCTGGTTAGAAATTTAGAAGAGAAGAGAAGAATAATATAACTTGATCGCTCTAGATTCGTACTCTACTCTCGTGGAATCGTAATGCGTCGGAAACTCTTTGAATGTTAGAAAGTAGCAAGTGCCCTATTCAAAGTGCGGATCACATGCCGGCAAGGAATTTGAAGCGAGAGGCACTCAACCGGAGCTTTAAGAATGCAAAAGACTGATTATCAAACGTTACTGCGCCTCGAACGACTGAACAGAAATAACCAGATAAAAGCCTATCAATTATGCAGATCTGATATAGCATATCGAATTTGATATGAATGTTGAAAAACGATGGTGAATACGCAAGACAAAGCAATGAACACAGGAAAAATACATAACACTGTTAGTTATTTCTACATTCTAATTTATCGAGTTTCTATCTGTATCAAATTTCTATTTTTTTATAATTTATCAATTTTCTTATCTAATATGAATCATAGATCAAATAGATTATATCGTGTATTTAAAGAATCTAAATTATCGTTTAAATCGCCAATTAACCGTGCAATAATTAACAACCATTGATACGCGACAGGCTAATCGAGCGCTTAATTAAAATTTAAATAAACACCTGAAATCGAGGATATTCCGTGCGCGACGATCCAGCCGGCTTTAATTACGCATCCAGATCTAATTATTTATTCAATGTGCTTGTTAAAGTTAAATTGCATCCACGACACGCCACTTATACATTTCCTCAAGGTAGTTTATATCGGGGAGAAAGCTGAGAGAATTTAATTTATACGCAAAATATTGTTAGATACCATTTTGCCGCGGCATTTCTAACTTTTCTCATTAGCTTCGAGTTTCACTAACAGTTATTTACTTAAACGAATTAGGCATACCTGCGTGCTAGTCTGTAGAAATAGGGCTCATCTAATAACATAACATTTTCCGTAATCATATAATCTTACTGTATTTTGCGTCAAAGAAACGTTCTATTGTACAAAAATCAAATAGTATCGAATATTTTTTGAAATAATGGATATCAGGTAATACGTAAATAAAATATTCCCTTTGCTAGGAATTAAGAAAAGATTTATAAATGAATTTAAATTAAAGCAAAAATATAAATTTATTTTTAATTTATCGTAATATCCCATATAAGGTTACATTTAATAATTTTTTCTGAAATATATAACTACATCCAAAATACATTGTGATAAATAATATTTAATATCTCAGCTCTCAAAGATTTCCCATGTTGATCTGACCATGTCTCAGTCCGCCCGAGAGAGAGAGAGAGAGAGAGAGAAAGATAGAGAGAAAAGGGGAGAAGAGAGATAGAGAGAAAAGGAGCGAAAAGGGAGAGGGGAAGAGAGAGAAGGGGAGGGGGG
>NW_012130081.1:5669601-5673434 GCF_000143395.1 Atta cephalotes
AGAGAGAGAGAGAGATTATTAAGACTTGTCACCGAATCAACACACGTACCTCAAAGAATTCGCTCGCGGGTACAATATCTCCCGCCGTGTTTTCTTTGGAAACAAATTTTACTTCTCGAATTCAAGTTTAGTATTGCCGTCGATAAATAAATATTTCGTCGGGATAGAGGGAGAAAGAACTTTTGCTAGCTGAAAGCAAGTTGAATGGTTTTACTTGCTATGCTTTGATTTTTTAGTACTATCCTTTTTCAGTCCGATAATTACTGCAATTCACTCTTAGCAAATTTACGAAAGAAACTCGAGCAATATGTAAAGAAAGTGATAAGGAATTTGAATCAGAACATAAAACCATTGATCTGATATGCCGACCAATCTTTCGGCTGCAACCCGTTTTCTCGTCTTCTTTCTTCTTCAATCGTTTTTGCTTTGCACTTCTTCGTCACAATACAACCTCCATGATCATGACTTTTCTGCAGACATTACATGCTCCTAAATGTTACATGAAATCTAAATGTATTTCTAATAAAATATTCCGTATATTATAAACGACTATATAACATTATACATAAATACTTTGTATAAAAATATAAAACATTTTTTCTATATAAAATTGCACTTAATTCACATCAAAATTGTTATATCATATTGTAGATCAATATGTCCTACAAAATGGCTTTCTATATAACGAGTGTAAATACTGATGATCATGTTATATATAAGGTTGAACTCTTTTATTGCAAACGAATTTTAATTACAAACTATAATATGTGTCCATATATTATATCTTTTTAATATAGCTTAATTAACAGGATTACGATGTCGCTTATTAAGCGTTATCGAAATCGAATACACAATTACGATACCAGTGTGTGCGAGATAATGTTATTTTATTAAATAAAATATAAGCATAACATCAGAGAACAACGTATGTGTAAAAATATGCTTTAGGAATACGAAATGTTCATGGCAAATTTTGCAAATAAAATTTACTTCCATATCAATGTAAATGATAAATCTACTTTACGTCTTCTCTTTCGCTTTTTCTAAAACAAATGAACGGCGTCTACAAATTGCGAATGAATGAATTAAATTCGCATTGATTCTCGTATATGTTCGTTCTCAATTATGCGCTGTTTAATCGGTTGAATGTCGAATATAATGTTAACCGAGTTAGCAAAAACGGGTATGCGTACAATGCCGTAAAACATACAATACGTATAATATTCAAATACCATTAACGATAATTACAAAACCATATTGCAATAGATACAGGCGCAGACATGTCATATCGTATTGATGTATCAACGACGTCCGTAACGATAATTACGTTACTTGATGTGATTGCGACCACACGTGGAGCGTTTGTAATAGTAATTAATACGGTATAATATCTAGACAGTACGAATTCAATGTGACGGTAAGATCGATCAGTAACATCCGTGTTCTACATCCGATTGATAATTAATTAAATTTTAATATATATATTAATAAAATTTTGTATATTATTAATAAAGTGAAAATAATACATTTGCAGACATAGTAACAAGCTATGTAAATGCTATGTAAATGCCTGATTCAGACATTTTCACAATTTCTAATTGAATTGCTCAAAATCAGATCTGCACAATTCTTCCTTGTTTAGAATATTGAATTGGTTAACAAAAATTGTAGATTTTATAACATTTGATTACATATATATCTTTCTTGCTATATATCTTTCTAAGAGGCTTACTCGAATAGTGAATTGAACTTTTGTTTTTGAAGGAGAATAACATCGTGAATGTAATAACAGTTTATTTAACTTCATACTTTTTCGATCTTTATGATCGTCGAAATTGGGTGGGTGTTGCCATAATTACTGTACAGCTTCGGGATATTAATGAATCATTAATACGAAATATCCAATTCAAGATCAACGCGCAATGCTACGAATATTTTGAAGCATTTTTTTTTTTATTAGTCAATTAGTAAAACTCTTTCTTTTAATCAAACAATCGAGTTTGTAGCAAAGATTTTGATAACCACACTCTTAGATAAGTATATGAAAAAACTAAGGAGAATCGGAATTATACGCGCATTCGATTACGATTCAACGAGAAATATTAATGATATAATTCCAAGCATCTTTAAATTTACATGTTGCGGCAAATTGAATCGGAAATTAGTGTCTATGATGATTGAAATTACATAATACGATTAATAACATTTGCGAATCACGTAACAACTATTTATAGCAACACAATGGATAATGTTTAATTTTCGTCACATCGCCTAATATTGCTCTATCAATCACGATTCATGATATTTATCTAAGATGCAGATTAAATCCGCTTATAGTATTGAGATAGACAGAAGAATAACAAACATAACTGATATCTAAAAAAATGTTAATAATTCCTAATATCTCGCTAATCTATTCTAATTGTGCTCGATTGCTACTTTGCCATAATTTCTGCTCTATACCAAAAAGCCAAAGAGTTGTTTTTATACGGAACAATTATTTCTTTAATTAATAAGGCGATGAATATTATTCTTAATACCACCTTTATATATACGATCGAACGATTCTTTGAAAACTTAATTCACAAAAGTTATCGCTTTAGCTTTATGATATCGGAGTATTCTTCCAAGTAATTTGAATAATTGCTCGTCGTATAATATAACTCGAGAAGTACAATAATGACTCGTACCATTTCAAAGGTAAGCAGTTTCATTTGAAATCGCACATTTTGTGATTTTCTTTCGAAACATTTTGAAGGCAGATGATTCTTCGTCTCAGATTTGCTACAGATAAACTTTTCCCCGTTCATGATTGTGTAAAGTATAGAAGGAAAAGGAAGAGCTTGAGTACTTTTTTGGAATTACATTATCTCAATATTTCTACGCACGAATTCGCGATCAATGTGCTATTTTCACAGATTTTGCAATCTTTGATTTGTAAATCAATTGCCAAGTCGAACTTTATTCACTCGTCCTTCTCGTTGATTCTTCTTCCTTTGCTATCTATTTCCGAGCAAAAATCTTTCCCTTGTCCAATTCTCCTTCTCTTAGCCAAATCATCCAATCTATTTTCTTCTCACATGATGATCGAATTTCGTTTAGTTCGAGTAGTCACGTATGACCATGTTCTGTCAATCCATTTCAATTTCAATCCCTGACAGACCTGGCAGAAAAATAACGGGTATAACAAATACGTTTTTACCATTGATCATTGAGAAATCTTTCTGTTTCGATGGAGACGAAGTTTGATTTATGATAGCTCTACGAGGGCTGTTTAGAGATTTAATGCAATTGATCGTAAATTATAGCATAATATACTGAGGGTGACATAATATAGAGCTGCAAGACAGAACATATAATTGTTGTATCTTATTACATTATCATATAAATTGCTTTTTATTATTACTTTAATCATCTTCGAGTTATTTTAGATCTTTATAGGTGTAGTATAATATAAGCCGCAGTAGTACATTATAAAGCAAAATGATGTAGTAATACATTTAAGACAAAACATTATCGGCGGTTCCATCATCATGACCGCTACGTTAATCTTGATCAACGTAATTTAGGTTAACATGCCGTCGTCAGCTTCAACCCTTGTCGATAAATCGTTGCCATTATATTCGACTCAAAATTTCTCAAGAGATTCCTGTTAAAATACGTTGTATTTCACGATCGACGGCAGTTTGTATTTTCGAAAGACAAATCGATATTTTTTGTTTATAACACGTTTACGAGATGAATATTACTTTTGTAAAACACACACACACACACACACACATACACACACACACACACACACACACACACACACACACACACACACACACACA
>NW_012130081.1:5676123-5677373 GCF_000143395.1 Atta cephalotes
ATAACTAATGTTGAAGCTTATAATAATATTTCTTGCATTTTTATAATATCACAATACAGATCTAAAGCTCATTGTATACAATATTAATATCATTGTACTATTTTATGTAACTGAAGAGCTTATTATTATTTTTAAAAAATTAAGAACTATTTTACTTTTACAGAAAGTATAGAAATAATAATAATAATTTTATATAATTTTAATGATAGTTTTAAATATTGCGTATAAATTCTTGCGCAATATATTTTATAAAAAAATAAGTTCATCTGTCTTCTTAATCGTATGTATCACAAGTCATTATTCTCAATTGACATGAAAATCTTATGTATTTGATGGAAAATTGATATACAAGCAACAGATTCGATATCAAAGCTGGCAAAGATGATTGAAGCAGACAAGCGTAGATCAAAGGGAATACAGCAACGAAGATTGGAAGATTAGAGAGCGAGATAGAGCAATGGGCATGTCGTAAAGGCTCAATGAAAATGATAATCAGAGGAATAGATGCAGAATAAGCATCCAACTAGGCGCATGAGTACCAGAGTGAATTCTAATTTTTGAAAAATTTCTGTTAGTATGGAGTGTATACCGTATAACTAATGCGAACCACTCGAGTCCAACCTCGGGCCAATCTCTTGCAAATGTACTACGTCCAAGTAGAAGAGTAGAATAAACCGTAGAGTCTTTTAAAACTTGAACTAGGGAAGTGCTTTATCATGGAAAAACATGCAATATATTGTAGATATGCGCGAATGGCCGGTCGCTTACCGGTTCCAAAGTTAAATTTTTCGTAAAATAAAATTGCTCGTAAAAGAAGGTATGACATATATTTATCATATTTATAGTTATCATATTATAGTTATATCAAAGAATTTTATAAAACAAAACAGTAAAATTAAAATATTTTAAATTACTAAAATGTTACTAATACAGCATAAGTATCTCAAGTTTATGATTTGCACTTACAATTGCAAATGATATAATATTCACTACATTTTCTAAAGAATAAAGTTACTTTTGAGAACGCAGACAGACTAAAATAAGAATTAGGTAGTAGCATCTTTATTTTGTAGAAATGTCTGTCTACACACACACACACACACACACACACACACACACACACACACACACACACACACACACACACACACACACACACACACACACACACACACACACACACACACACACACACACACACACACACACACACACAAGACAGAGAGAGAGAGAGAGAGAGAGAGAGAGAG
>NW_012130081.1:5691596-5695998 GCF_000143395.1 Atta cephalotes
TATCTATATATATATATATATATAGGATAAAACTGAACGAGGAATTGCAATTTTATAACGGTTGGTGAAATAATTCGTTCGACGACGGACGATCCGTCTTTCACCCTCGAAATCACGCGTCCCGGATTTTCCCTACTGGGATTCGAACTTCTAACGCCAATCGTGTAATTCACGCTGTGAAATTCTGGCACGAATGCGGTTTGTAATATTCTGGAAACGGAAATACCACTTCACGTGAGAGCTTTACTTTATTGACGTCGACTTCTTAAAATCGAGACGAACTATTACTTTTGATTTAAAGCGCTAATCTATTCGAGTGATAACTTAATATATTCTTTAACAATGATAATATGCGATAATTTCTGTGGTTTTTTTCGTTTTTTATTGACTTTTAAATCAAGGAATTTCATAGACCTTTATCTTGTTCTCTATGGCGTTTCTATCCTTAACTATCGTATGGTAATTTATTCGCAACCTCATATTCTGATGTTTATACACAGATATATTAAAAACTTCATTTACATATATTATACTGAGATATGTTATACTGAGATGTTTGGTATAACCATTTATTTTGTTGATATACATAGACTAACAAAACTTCCTTACTTTTTCATAAAAAATTGTATTATTCTAAAAATTTTGTGTGATTATTCTAAACAAATTTTGATTAGAATAACACAAATCAAATTTGCAACATTATTTATTGTTAATACAATATAAAGCGTACTAATTTAATGAATATAAAGTTAATGAATATAAATACTCCTGCATAAAAACGATTAATAATAATTAGTGTATCCAATAGGAAATTAATAAAGTAAATCATTTTGAAAAATACATTTTGAGATTGTATGTCTATCAGTCTTTTTACAATAATAGAAAAATGATGCCAATGAAAAGAATACATACTTATATAGTGATCAAAATCCGACACTATTCGACGCATCAAAATTTATGGTACCCTTGACTAAAGAAAACTCAAGTAGAGAATAGCGATAATGGAGTTTTCCGTCTATTTCCGAAAATAACACTGAGACATACGTATGTCGAAATAAAAACACGAAGGGAAAATCTTTTTTTGTGTAAAGCAAGTAACAAGAAAAACTTATTTCGTTGAAGCTACCTTTTTGCCTGTTCATGTTGGTAAATGGAATGTACGACAACAACTATTGTAGTGGATCAAAAGCATTTTCACTGTTGTCACAGTGCAGTCGAATATGCTCTGATTTGATTAAATTGAATTTTGCCCTCTTTAACTGAGCAGAGAATTTGTGCGTTTGTGAATCTATCAATGATTCTTATAATAGCTCATTGCAGATCCATAATGCAAATTTCTCGTATTGCAAATTTTCAGTATTAAATGGTAAATTATTGTAGTAAAGGACAGAGATATTACGCTATTCTCAATAAGATTACGGCACTACAGTTTTATGCTTGATGCTACCAACAGACTTTATTTGATTCTTGTGGCTTTTTCCTTTTATTGCAATAAACGATATGAACGTGATGTCTTTTTCCTTAATACGCTCACGATGTCTGATTAATTCTATTCACGTTGAATTTGTCTCTCAACACTGTTAACTTTTTCCTATTCTACTTCTTTTACCTCCCTTCTATCTCAAGCTTTCCTTTCTTTTTCCAGATCATTTCGTTTCTTTCTAAATACCACGTGATCGAAATACGGAAAGAAAACGTCTCTCCAGATCCTCTCTAGATATATACGATGCAGCCACGTCTGCGACTAATCTGAGAATGTCACAAGCGTTTGTGGTTCTTTTTGCTCGTTTACACTTGGCTGCAGTTTCTATGACAAAAACTGCCTATATACGTTCAATTAATCACGAGAGGCTGACGTTAACGATGAAGCCAAAGTGTGTCGGATTAAAAATTCATAATGCCTCAACGAACACATAAACTCTTTCGTTACCATGATACAGTTACTATCACTTGTGTTTCAAATTAAATTTATCGCGCATGTACGATACCTTAGTGGGCAGTACGCAAGTTCTAGAAAATCGATAGAAGTCGATTTAAGCTTCCTTTCAAAAGATTTTATTTCGAGCGAAAAACTTCTGTTCGAATCCCTTCTCTCTGAGCGAAATAATCTGCACTTTAATTTTACGGCCGAGTATGCTTATTTCTTTTTTCTTTCACTGCAATTCTAACTTCCAAATTACTTGGAAAAGTAACTAATGAAATTTTCTGTGCAACTATGCACGTGGCCGAGATTTTAACTCAAAATCTACCTTTGTAGTTGAAGGTATAATTAGGCGGAATAAGAAGATTTAAAGAATAGAATTCAGTCGAAAAATTATACATGTTATCTCCAAATTTATTTATAAAAATATATACATAAATATAAACTAAAAGTATTTTTTCCTAATTTTTTTAATAATCTGTTTATTTACATACATAAATTATATGGAAAAACTTATTATAAGATTATTAATATTATAAAATTATTAGCAATGTGTACTCTCTTTCGTCTCTCATTTTATCTAATTTAAAATATTTTTTGGGAATAGTTAAAATATTTTAATTCAATATATCATTTATGCTTATCATTAACATGTGAAATGGATATAATTATCATTTAAATTACATATATAATTACTCTAGACCATAATAAAACATGATATTACTGATGTAATTTTTGCCAGTATGATACAATACATCAATGTTTAGATTCAAAGCCGGATTCAAAGCCAGTATTCAGTAATTAGTACTTATTAAACATTATTACATGTACGTCATTATAATTTGTGAAGTCCTTTATCTACTTTAATACGATCATTGTTTACATTTTGTTTTGCTAGTGATCCAACATCTGATATGTTTATGGCATTAGACACTATATCGAATAAGCTACATATGAATTTGCTCTGCACTACATATGAATTTGAACTTTGGTGAATTTTGGTATACATATATACAAAACATACATGTAATGTATATATAACTTAATAGCATTTCTATACTTAATGTAATTTTAATTACAAATCTCTTTCTATATTTGAATATAACTATACTACTGTGTACAGTTATATCGACAGGTAAGTTGACGTAACATATGCCCAGAAATTGATTCGATTCAAGCCATCCACTATCATATGTGTATATAAGAGATAATGTTATCATAGAGCCTTCCAACCATGTTGGTCCGCGACCATACGAAACTCTATGAATACATAGCGTAAGTTGAGGTGAAATTGCTTCAGCAAGCTTATCTTTGCGATAGCGTGGAAAGATGATTCCGAACTGTTTATCCTCCTAAGAAAACAATTAGAAAACTGCCAACTCTAAAAACGTAAAAGTCTTTTTCATTTAATTAATCGATTTAAAAAATTCATTTAATAAGAATAAAAAACAGAGAATGAAAACTATTGAGTTTCATGAATTGAATGCTATGTATAGACTACTGAGGATGATGTAAGTGTAAGAACAGCGCAGTAGTGTAGCATTAAATTAACGCGGTCTCGCGTGTTGCACATAGCAGCTCCAAATGTACATTATCTCTTTGCGTTTAGATACAATTACATGACATATATATATGACACATTCATCCATTTTGCATGATAATTGATATTATTACACGATGTATTTGAATTATTAATATTTTTTCAGATTACAAGAATCGATTGTTCTTTATATGTATAAATTTATGAAGCTTAATTTTTTAACTCATTGAGTATCTAAATATTCGTAAAAATATTTTTGCATTAAACAATATTACCATTTTTCTTCATTGAAATTTTGACATACGTGATTCAGAAGCTTTGGAATAATAGTCATTCTTCTTCTCTTGCTTTTGTTAGTAGTATAGAATTTCTACGAAAGTTTCCTGTAAAATCTTGTTATTTGACTTATATTCAGTTTTTTGTCCGTTAGTATGTATAACTTACATAGTTAGGCATATATGTATATATATATATATATATTATCGTTATATTATATTATAAAAATAATATATTATAAAAATAAACTAACTATTTAATTTTACTATTAAATATCTACTATACTGGAAATAAGAAAAAAACAAAATGCTGAATAAAATAATAAATGCTTATAAAAATAATATTATCTTTGATTATACGACGTCTATCTAGCTGTCCCTCTCCCCCAATACTCGCGAGCACAAAAATTTGTTTTTGCGGATGTGAGAGCGCATAAACATTATTATATATATAATTTGGAGGAGGGAAGCTAGTAAGGCAGACGTTACGTCTCATTGTACTTCCTCGCTAAGAAAGAAATAATCCTATTAATTGAATATCACGCTTCGCTTATAAAAAACTTTGATAGTTATTGGATTTAATCAAAGATATTATTATCTTTCCAAATCGGGCATCAAAAGTCAACAAGATATCTCGCTTTTCTGAAATCATTTCATGATATATCT
>NW_012130081.1:5697946-5706168 GCF_000143395.1 Atta cephalotes
GAGAGAGAGAGAGATATGATAATTACTAATTTAAACTTTTTTCGTTAAAAACTTAACATTTAGGAAAAATTGTCTATTGCCACTTATTTCATTACTACAGTGATTATTAATTCTTAGTACATTGGGTCATTCGTGTCTTGCGCATTTCTTTTCGTTAGAATACTAGAAGAATATACCATAGAATACTAAAAGAATACTATAATACTTGGCTAAATATAATGATTTTTATTCTTTCCTTTTTTTTAAAATACATAACTTTATAAATATTTTCTAAAGACATGTTAAAATATATATAAGAATTATTTAATAATTTTTGTATATTTGTAAAAAAAATGAAAATTAAATCCACGAAAGACACGATCATGTGTAATAAAGGACCAGAAAATCATCAATATTAAAGATTAATTATATATATGTAATTATAAATGAAGGAATTAATAGGATCAATTCGAGATTTACATTTGCTACTATAAATTTTCCTGTGCTCAAACGACATAAAGATATTTTACTACTTTCGTACCATCTTCACTATTAATACCTGTGTAGAATGTAGAGAAAAATAGACGAAGCGTGCTGTGGGTTACTGCCGAAAATAGATCTTCCTTGGTCAGTGCTTTCTTGGATGCGCTTCCCTCCCTCCCCCTCCCCCCAAAAAGATTTATTTTTCCTTATTATCCATACAGCACAGTACTTGCAGCAATATCGTTGCAATATTACTGCAATGTTGCAGCATTGTTGTTGCAACTTTTGTGCTATAGGGATATTACACGTTGATCTTAAATTTATCGCCGCGTTATCGCCCGTTTGCTTTGCGTATAGAAAAGCATACTCGTGGGACGCGATCATTTTGATTTATCGTTACACTGATGGAAGTGGCACTTAGGTAGTACAACGACGAAGCGATGCAATTCGTCACACAGCGACGTCGTCGCTATCACGAAAGGGACAGGCGTCGAGCGGCATTCTTTCGTGTACACTGCGCGAAGATGTTTGAACGGCGGCGAGGACCGCCGCTTCTTTCTCATGACGTTGAAGCAGTATCAGGCTTGAGAAATTGAAAACTATAAGCATCGCAACGCGGCGCAGCGACTCGTTTTACAGCAATGGATCGAAGCGTATTAACCGCCACTGGAGATAGTTCGCACGTTTTTCTCGTATTTTTCTTCCCTTATCGAGTATGCGTCCCATTATTTTTTCGTTTGTGCTGTTCCGATTCAATAAATTATGAAGTACATTAGCAATAATGAAATACATTACTCGATACTTATCTGAATTTATCGATATTATTGTTATTGGAATATTCTATGCATTAATTATTAATTGTTAATGTTAACTAGAATGACTTTTAAATATGAATAAAATTCAACATAACAAGAGATGTGAAAAAATTTTTAGATAATATACTTTGCCTTAATATGTAAAGATTAATAATATATTCAATATGTATTTATGTATATACATTCAACAATAAGAGAAATATATATTACTGAAATATATTACTGAAATATATTACCTACATTTCAATTTCTCCGACTCTCTCTTGTTTCCGTTACAAATAAATTAAAAGTTTTTAGCATAGATACTAATAGCAAATTCTTGTATTAATACAGAATTTTTACATCATACGTTTAAAACAAATTTTTGTCTTTACATTGTGCACGTATTTAGAATTTTTATTTTATATTTTTTTATTAAAGTGATCTCCGTAAAATGGATAGTACTTACGAATTATTATATATTTTCCACATAGTTAAAGAATTAAATTTATAACGTACTATGATTACTATATTGATTTTAATATATCTAATACAACACGCACAAATCTATTTGGTAATTATTTAGTATAAAGGACCATTCTCCAATGACCTTGATGTTGACCTGGAAAAAATTTTAGTCGTTGCTCGTTGTTCGTTAAAAAGTTATTAACAAAAAAAATTCTTCTCAATAAAACCTAACTTTTGGACATGATTATGATGAGACAAATTCCCTGTTCTAACAGC
The DNA here is from genome assembly GCF_000143395.1 of Atta cephalotes. Classification (NCBI taxonomy): domain Eukaryota; kingdom Metazoa; phylum Arthropoda; class Insecta; order Hymenoptera; family Formicidae; genus Atta; species Atta cephalotes. Next base: position 5,699,947 of record NW_012130081.1, read on the forward strand.
GCAAAATATTTTCTTATATAATTTTTGTGTATTTAGAGTCAGAGAACTTATATTTTTAAAGCAAAGAATTTGTTCTTTTAAAAACACAAAATTTGCGTTTTAAAGGATTTAAAAAAATGTGCTTTTAAAGCAAAGAATTTGTGTTTGTTGCAAAATGTTTTTGTTTATTTGATTCATTCAATATTTATATTTTCAGATATTGGGTATTCCTCAGCCATTATGTCAATAAATGAAGTTATATATTTGTAACAATATTTCAATCGTTATAGGAATTTAAGCGACAGCGACGTAGTCGTGTTTACAGTTGCAGTGTTTATTTCGCGAAATGTTAGATTTAAACTTCTGTCCATATAAAAAGAAAGGAAAAGATGTACATTATACATAATAAAATGTTTCCTGCTTTACAAACATAAATTCTTTGCTTCAAAACCACATTTTTTTTCCTTTAAAACGCAAGTTTCTATGCTTTTAAAAGAACAAATTCTCTGCTTAAAAATACAATTCTCTGACTCTAAAGTCACAAAAATTATATAAGAAAATATTTTGCACTCTTAGAGCAGGGAATTTGTCTCATCGGAGCGCAAGTCATGTCCAAAAGTTAAGTTTTACTAAAGAACTTTTTTTGTTAATAACTTTTTAACGAACAATGAGTGGAACGGCTAAAATTTGTTCAAAGTCACTCAGGGTCATGACCTTGACAACATATGTCAACATCAAGATCATTGGAGGGTGGTCCCTACTAAATAATTACTATTTTAATAATTCATTAGGTTTTCATATTAGAAATTTATTATTAGCGTTATTATGCAAATAAGAAAAAGCCTTGAAACACTAGATTATGAATATTAATGATTCATAAAAAGAATAATATAAATAATATAAATACAATATAATATCGAGGCATTAATAATTTTCAAATTATAATACAAGTGATTGAAAATTTTATGATCTTAGAAAGTAAGCTTGGAAAATCAATAATAAAGTTTTGCCTTATTTTACATGAGCCATATTTTTTTTTAATTTTAATTTCAGGTAATACAAAGGCTAAAAATCTATACTATAAAACTTACAACAAAGATGTGTGTTGATAATTTAATTTTTTACAAATTTAGCTGTAACTTTAATATATCTTATACTTTACTTTTCAACAAAAATCACATTATTCCATATTAACAATTAGAAAATTGCACGACATCTTGCAAAGAGTATAATATGTATAATATTTTGATATTGTCTACTCGCAAGTCCTTTACCTAATGTCTTCCGTTTTACCACAATGCGACCAACCCTTTCAGCTTTATCACGCTCATTCTGCAAGCTCTATATCGTCTGCAGCACAAATATGTTTTACGTCGTTTCCGTCCTGCTCCACATGTAACTCGCTCGCCAACGCCAGGCTTTCGCGTGGGCTTCCACACGACTCTACGTGACAAAAAATATAGCCACCATACCGTTCGTTGTTTCGTTGAGGGTGGATCGAGCGGTAGATTCGCACGAGACGACCTACATCCATTCTCCTTATCCTCCCGTCTAACCCTCGGAAAACCACAAGCTCGTTTCCACTGCGCCTTAATCCCGTTTTCCGCGATAAAGGCGGACGCTCGTGACCCTTTCTTCTTCCTCTTCATGGTTGAAAAATTGAGAAACAGTGAATACATCCGCAAAGAGAAGAATAAATGTTTTGTACCGGTAACGCGGTTAACGACTCATAGAAGCAACGAACGGATGACATTCTTTCACACGTTGGTACTTTCGCATCTCTCTACAAAGACTGACACTCGCATATTATCGCGAGAATAATATCAAATTTCTTTTAAAAAAAAGCTTCTTTTTCAGAGACTGAAATAATTATCTTGAAATAAATGTGTTAATCTTTAGCTCATCTTAAGAAAATGAAATAGATAAATCGAGATTTATGATTAACTTTTCTGTTAACTGTTTTAATTTTGCGCGATTTTCTTTCTCTCCTTTGTTCAGTCGCGCTTTATAATATTGATAAAATATAAGTTATAATAATATTCTAAATTTTGAAAAATTTGTTTATGGAAATGGTTACTCATGCCGACACCTTCTGAATATTGATTACACGCAAAAAAATATTTTGCTACTTCAACTACAATTATATAGTTATTTTTGTATCTGATAGAAAATTATTATGTATCATACGCGTAGAATTTATAGCACACAAATATAAATTCTATCTGTCATCTATATGATTAGATGCAATATATTTAATATCGCAGTACTGGCTAGAAATTTATCTGTTTTAGCTATTTTTCGTACTTAGATCATTTTCGCTGCAAGACCACTTTTTTGAGTGTATGTAATGAAGTTTTCGACAACAATTATATTAGGATTCTCGAATTTTAAACAATACAATTTAAAGATAAATATAGTAGGCTAATGAGAGTCAGCAACGATAAACAGCTCAATTATTTAGTCGAACAATCAATAATCAGATATTAGATTGATGTCTTCTTTATTTTGTTTAACGTTTCGACTCTCTCTGGAGTCCTCTTCAGCAAGAATGATGCAAGTATAATTAGCTCACATGTCCATAATGCTTAAGTCATGAGCAAATTGACAAACATACAGCGTTGTTAATTATCAACATTTCTACTTTTTAAGTTTTAATATGTTCAATAAAGCTTCAGTATAATGCTTCATGTTTTGTGATGATTAACAACGCTGCATATCTGATTATTGATTGGTCACTAAATTAAGCCATTTATCGTTGCTGACTCTAATTAGCCTACTATATTTATTTTTTTGTATTGTTCCAAGTTTTCAATTTTTTTATAATATTTATTTTTACAAATTTATATTCTTTTTGCATTATATGCTATTGTAAATAATGGATAATTTTTTCTATAAAATAATATTTAGTTTATTTCATTTTGTCCATTTAGTATAAAATAATAGCATTTAATTTTAATAACTTTTTAATGGTCTTTTTTTGCATCATAATTACGTATAATTGAAGTGATGACCTTGTAAATTTTCTTTTACACGTGCAGTACTCTTATAATCTCGATAAATCACAGTGTGATAACAATGATAGAAAGAATGATGGTAATAACTGCGTTTAGCAGAAAAAGCAGCTTTACAACTGTTGCAAGATTATTTTATGTGATTGTGGTTCTTACCCTCCTCATTAGATCTAAATGATATAAACCAATCGTTTTAAAGAATCTCAGAATAATGGCAAAGCTTTTTTTTCTGCTGAACGCAATCATTGTTTCAATATTAGTAGGTCATTTTACGTAACTGTCGATGAACCATGTCAACGAAATGAGTCTCGGATTGGGGAAAGTTGATAAAACTTGGATGATGAATGATGCTCGATCACGTCGCACTGCCTCCGCTATGTATATGCATTCAATGAGGAGGACAAAATTAAAATGAATCGTGCTCCTACAATGAGAAATGCTGTCAATGTCCGAAACGATATTCCCAAACTTTTAATTAAAGGCGACTTCCAGAAAAAAAATGAGTTATTATACTATGAGTTTGTAATAGTTTTATTTATACATACATTAATAGTAGTACATGATAAAATACAGCCTTTTGTTTTTATTATTGAAAAGTTGGGATTGTGCGACTATGACGTTCCTCGCATATGTCCAGCAAGTAATAATGGACTTCGCGTGGGATGCATTCAGACACGGACGTAGATTATTACACAGAATTCTGAAATTTGCTTGAGCTCACTAAAATATATCGGATTACGTTAGGATTTCGACAGGAGAATAATAGATACGCTATGCTTCGTCACATTACATCCGAATTTACTAGATTTTGATAGACTAGGTATACTTAGGATAGAATACTCGGAGCAGTGAACATCAGCAAATTCCGGTGTAATCTAACCGCGTCTACATCTTGCTAAACTGACCAGTTATTTGGAATTCTAATGTAGTCTTTGACATTTTGTAGCAAACATTGATTTAGACACGAATATTCACAACTTAATCTAAGTTTCATTTAATGTACAGCATGACAATATGATCTAAGCGTGTCTATGTATATAACGGCACCGTAATTACATACTTAATACGAGAAATGTACGAGGTAATTAAACAATCGATTCGAATCTGTCTTTATACATATAAAACAAGAAATATATGAGTATAGTGATATATATTTAGTAACTTTATGTACATTAATTGCTCGATTACTGATTAATCAGAATTGTTACTAACTGACCACTTCAGGATATGAATTATTGGTCATTTTATCGTTTTTCCTAGAATCGTTTATTTTATTGCGCATGAAAGTTTCACTGTATTATTCCAAATGCAAATTTTCTCTTCGCAGCTGCTAATAAAGCCTAATATTATGCAATCGTATGCATTATACATGCCTGCGTGCCGCGTATATATTATTGTTACCTGCTCGTTGTTCTATTATTAATTGCACTTAACATTTACTTATGATATTTTTGCTTAACAATGACATCACAACGAGAAATCTTCATTCTCGGAACGAACGTACTCAGTAGCAAATCGGGATATTATCCGATAACCGACTGTTGTATTATGCTTTATATTCCTATACTCCTATTATAAGTAATAGCCTACTGAACACAATTACATTTCACGCTACGTAGCTACACAGTGGCTGACGTGTAAAATACAGGTTAGATGCAATTTTACGCTGTGGCACATAACGGTAGTACGTCACGCGAGATATAATTCATTTTGTATCGTATTTATATTTAATTTTTCCATGTATCACATGTTCGTATTAATAACTCGTGTCTCTGCAGCGTTATCCGCAATAGTTAGTTTACGCAAATGTAATATTTTTTCTCTTTAAACCAGATATTTTGCTCTTAAACACACACATATCCTATTTCATTTGCTACGTCATAACTGAAAAGGATTAGATAAAGGTGATACATTTTTTCATACTGTTTTGTATGTGTAAATGCTGTTGTAGATAATGCTTTTAATGTTAAATACGATCGTTGTCTCTTTCTTTCTTTAACTTTATATTTTTACTACATTATATTTGTGAAATAAAACTTCGCTTCATACTTTGAAAAAAAAAAAAACTTTAAATATGTAGAAAAAAATGTAAATATATACCCCTACTATAATAACATAAAATAAAGATTTCCATTGGTTAGGTTTAATAGCAATTTATGTACAAGGATATTGTATTCTATAGAATCAAGATCTATAAGTATATATACAAGAAACAATAATAATGGTTTAATTTGTTTCTTGTATATACCTATAGATTTTGATTCTATATATTTGTTCCTTGTATATACCTGTTAATCAAGATTAGTAGAGATGGTTCCACAAGATAAATCTATCATTATTTATTTACTAAAATAATTTAATACCAACAATGTTTAAGTATGAAATATAAATTCATACACATAACAACTTTAATTAGATGATAAGCAATTTAAGATAGAAGAAATATTTTATTACTTTGAAAATATAGAATAAGATTAGATATAGTACAATTGATTTTCTTGAACGCGCATACTGTAAAAGAGGACAATGGTTCGCGTTCATTTCCATTACAAAGTGCAAAATAAAGAAAATTGCACGTAGCGACATTTTACAATATAGTCTTATGGGCGCTTTTCCGCTATCTAATCCTCTTTGGTCGCAATAAACATTAGTCTGTGGCTGTTTCACGGTTGTACTTTAGCATAATATTACACACAGAAAAGTCTTTCGTTTTTCTTCCACTATATTGTCGCACCGAGGGAATTCTGCTTCGCGAACTTAATGCAGATGCTATCTGCTAATATATTTTCCTCCGTCGCATTTCGATCTTTAATTTTATCATCCACAAATACGCTATCCAGGCATTTTCCAATTACAATATGGACGTTTACACACAAGCAACGCGCGTGCACGTTGTATGCGTCAGGTATGATGATCGATGAAATGGTAATCGCTTCACTTTATCCGCAAGTGTGCAATCACCAGCATAAAACTAAATTCCACAACCATGCGAATTCAATATGATTGATGAACGCACAGCAAGCCATTTATATTTTAATTTATATTTACAATGTGTAATTTATATTTACAATGTATTTGTGTAATAACTTATTTAAATTTATCACACATTTTTAATTTTAATGAGTCGAATTATTATATTGAATGTTACATATTTTATCAAAATGCCGTGTTTATTATAAATGAGAGTATATATATATATATATATATATATATATATATATATATATATATA
>NW_012130081.1:5713252-5717580 GCF_000143395.1 Atta cephalotes
TATATATATATATATATATATATATATAAAATTAAAAATAATTTTTATCTTAATATTTAAGCATTAATAAATATTAATAAATCGCTTAATTTGAAAATAAACAACAGAGGATGCTACAACAAACGATTTTCTATTGGATCTCACAATCAGCCAAGTTATTTGGAAATTGTCAAATATATACACCGATTTTCAGAATAAGCAAACTATTGTTACTAAATATATATATAGAAAGAATATTTTTGAATTCTAAAATAATTTTTGTAAGAGCAGCAAAAGAGTTTTCGTCAACGATAAGATCAAATTTTTTGAAATTATACATATATGTTAAAAAAGCTTACAAACGTTAATTGCGTTAAACAATACTTATTACTTTAGCACTTTGCCATTCATAATGCTTATTTATTTATTATCTCTGCATTTGTCTCTTTTTATGCTATGGTGCTCAATTAATTAAGATGATTAGAAAATATTCCTTGAAAAGTATTCTATGAACGAATATATGCGAGATCTCAAGCGAATATAAAGTACTGCGTTAATTCAGTTATGATTAATAAATTATAAACAGCATCATGTCACCTAATTTTGCATATTTTTTATTTTTTTTTATCGCATTATACTCGAAGTAGCGTGCGATATCGCTTCGCATATTATAAGAAATTACGGTAATTACTCGGCATTGCGCATTAGCGAGAAATTGCAGTGGTATAATTAAAAAAGATTTGCGCGTTCCCCAACAAACGTAAATGGAAACGTTCTAATGCTGGAGTGCTTTTTATGCTCTATTCATTCTCTAAGCACCACGCGTCGCGCATCAGTATGTTGATTTATGCAGCGCGCAGGAAGATTAACATTTTTCCCTGGCTCTCCTCTCATTTGCATTAATCCTTCCGCGATAATAATTCACGTCGAAGGGCAATGATATTACCGGTCTCGCGCGTCTACACATATGTGATTTTCGTGATACGCGAATCAAAATAATCCTGCTCACCCTACTACACTACGTGTAAAAGTGAATGTATAAGAACAGATTTACAAAGCGTGACGCTTGTTCTCAGTACCATAAATACCAATCGCGTGCGCGACACACTAGTCCGCGTGTCTCACGTGATTATTTTACACTTCGCGAGCTGGCATAGATATTCAGATAAAATGCACCGGATATCATTAGTAGGGAAAACTCGAGGTGACATGCGACGAAGATTACCGATGCATTTACGCAGAAACAGCTTGCACAGTGTTAAGCTTGTGCGTTGAATAAAAATTAAGCACGAAAAACGAGTAATATTAATTAAAAAACGAATAATATTTTTTAATAAAAATTATATTTCATTAACTAATTGTGTTTATACGATAAAATAAAATGGTACAAATAATGCCCTCTATTGTCCCCTTTCTTTTTCGTCAAATATTTGTGGACAACTATGGACATAAAATATAGCACGTATACAATTGTATTGACTGTTCCAGTAACGATAAGATGGTAAACTGTAAATATCTTTGTCAATATCAGCGCTGTTTGTTATCAGCAGTAATGTCGACTGAATTCGATTGAACTTATCATAAAAGATGAAATCATATTTGATGTTCCTGATATCATCACTCGAAATTGGAGATGAAGTAAATGATGCTGGATATTTGAGAGAGATCATATTTAGTTTTATTGTTCCCTATATTTGCACCTATACATTAATCCTCTATGCATTGCTGCGATCTCGTTGATTTATCAACAATGTTAGTCCAGCCATTTAATCGAAACTATTGTGAAATGTATTTTAAACGAACGTTTCATGATATATAGCATTTACCAATAACATATATGACGTGTCAAATTCAGTTTGACTCACAGATAGGTCACATGGATGATTTTGCGGTATATCGAGTCAAATATTTTTGATATTTAAAGCAAGCAATATATTTTCTGAAACTATTTTAAATGCACTTCAGCACTTTTGCATGATCAAAGTAACCGCATTATATTGTATAATAAAAAAAAGGATTTATGAAGTTAGATACTTGCAAAACATAAATATTTAATGCATGACACTCAAGATTTTTTTAATACAAAAAAAAACTTTTTAGCCGTAATGAAAAATATTAAATGAACCGAAATGAGCGACACTTCTCTCAAGGAGGGAAGAATCCGGATTTAAAAGTCCGTTTTCGAAGTGCACGTTATTCGTGGCAAAGTTATTGCCAGCATTACCATTTAGAGTGATTAAAGATTCAGCAGATAGAATCGTTCTCGACTATTCCGCGGTACATCGATCCGTTGCTCGGGTTAACCCCTTTTTCTTGAAGTCGCTTATACTAACTTTATCGCGTTGAGATCACTCACCGTTCTTTCACTTCATTTTTTTCACGTTCCCTTCTTTAGAGTATTCTTACACGCGGAACTCTCGATAAAACACCCCTTTACACAACCCCAATGTAGCCCGCAGTCTGGCCATAGCGAATTTTCTGCCCGCTATTTCTAGCTTATCACGACGGTCAACTTCATTTATTAAACGGACAACATCGGCCCCCTTTATCGTTTCGCATATTCCGTGCATTACGGCATCTCAAAACGATTAATTTTTCTTTACATTACGCTACCTTCATCGTCCTGGAACAAACTATTTATTAGATATGAATATCAAACACAATTTTATTTTTTATTAAACTATTATCAGACACGCATTCCATCGCACCATGATTTAATTAATTAATTAATTTGTAAATATTCAATGACAAAATAAAATATACTACGAATAAAATTAAAAATATTTCTTATCATTATTAATATTTCTAAAGAATTGTCGATATTCTTAATTGAGCTGACATTCGGATGCTATTTAATTTTAACTCAAATTTTAATCTGTAAATTGATTATCGAACTTCTTCCATTATAATTGGAAAATATTATTCATGTAGAATTTCCCAGTTAATTGCTCTTTACAATATTATAACATCAAAGAAATCAAATTTCGTAAAAACTTGATAACCTCTAGGAAAATTTTTAGAAAATTTGATGACATTTATTTCACTGATGTAATATTGTAATGAATACCTTCGTGAACGTCAATCAATTTATAAAATGTTTTATAATATATATGAAAGCAAACTTTGATGTTTATATTTGTATAAATGTTAAATGATATCGTTTTATTATACACAAAAAATAAAACATAATACGACTCAGTAAATTTATATATACATACATATATTACATAAATTTTCACTTAACGTAAATATGTTTTATGACACGTAAAATATGAATGCATTGTTTTTATAAAAGTCGAGTTAAAAATATTGGATTTAAAAACAATTAAGTACGAAGCCATTATAAATGAATCAATTATGAGTATTTTCAAGATATTATACTGTAACAGATGTAACTTTTAAAAAAGAAACTTTTAAAAAAGACTGAGAACTAAAAGAGAATAAAAAAAGGAAGAAATCATGAATTGTCAAAAGAATATTAAAAAAGAACTCTGAAAAATAATCTGTCATAACTTGAGCTCCATCCAGTATTTCTCTTAATTCTTTAATATTCTTTTACTTTTACTATTTCTTCGAAATATACAATACAATATTAATATAATATTATACATCCATATACTTTACATACTTCAGATGTATAATTTCTCTTATTTCAGGGAATAATTATTTTCTATTCTCATTCGGTTTACAAGAATTAATTGTAAATTGGACAGTCGCATTTAGCGCTAGATGATAATACATTTGGGATCATGTACAAAACAATGATTAAATAATAGTATCTAGCCCAGAGCTCCTGTCGAATTCGAGATCACGTTACGAACAAAGTTGTCGTAGAAACTTCTAACTGCAATTAGCCCGTGGGATAAATTTACCTCTGAGACCCGTACCTTCACGGATGAATTCAGCTTAATGTTTGTCATGCGCGCTTTGACAAGAGTCATTTCGTTCTCACTTACGTAAAACGTGACGGAATCGTTTGCATCGCCGCCAGTAAGTATTTGTCGGTCTCTCGCTAATGATTGTACCGTAAGTGATCTCTCTCTATCTTTAAAACATTTTGCGAACAGTCATTAGGACGAATGTCGGTCACACGAGAAAAGTGTGTGTAGTCTAAAATAAATAGATAAGAGAAAAATGAATTCCTCGTGGAATTAACTTATATGAAATATTTTTCGAGAGAATCTCAAAAATAAAATTTATACATCAACTTTTTATCTCGAGAGATTTAATAAAAAAAAGTGAAAGGATGAAAAATACTCAAAAAGTTTTCGAGCTATTTTACAAGAAGGAGAGAGAGAGAGAGAGAGAGAGAGAGAGAGAGAGAGAGAGAGAGAGAGAGAGTAGAGTAG
>NW_012130081.1:5722271-5725559 GCF_000143395.1 Atta cephalotes
GAGAGAGAGAGGGGGAGAGAACTAGGTAGCAAATCAGATTTTAAAAACAAACAGTTTAAAAAAATCCATAAATCATCAGTAGTATTTAATACTACTGTCTAAGTTGTCAAATATATTTATTGATAATAATATATGATATTTGAAAAGAGTACAAACTTTTTTAACTGAAGTTCTAACCACACTCATAAATAAAGTTTTATATACGAGTTTCATATTACTTTTTTTTATTATATGATACATATTATTGCTTTCTTATTTTTCGGTATAATTACAAAAAATATATCGGTGATCGAATTTATTATTCTTTCGCATCATAAGACATGAATAGAAATAATATATTTATAATAAATATTTACATTTTTAGAAATGTTTCTTTGTGATTTATGAACATCACATGAGAATCAACAAATGTATTTAAAAGGTATTATATTTTCCATGTGGAGATAGAAATAATTCTGAGCGTAATGCTCACAACATGAATCTGTATTGTATTTATAATTAAGGAAAAATATACAGAAATATCAAAAATTCATAACAGAACTTACATTAAGCATGTTAAATAACAAACTACACATGTATGTTGATTATGAGTAAGAATGAAATTATAAGATTTTAAACATACCGCAATCGGTTTCGGCAAAAGTCCTGCAAAGCCGCGTTGTCGTTCTACTACATGTAGTACAGTAGCGCAATAAGCATAATTAAACAGACTGTGTGCACATAATTATGCCCATAGTGCATCTCGGCGATTACAAAGCGAAATATACGTTGTGTAGCAACGTACAGAAACGACGGCCAGCTTCTATTTACACTAAACGTGGAGAACGCAAGCTCCTCTCTCTGCAATTTATCAACTGACCTATTTCCTAAAACCATGTGGCGAATTAAACGTGCGTTGAGGGATTGAAACTCGACAGACTTCAGACAGCGATTTTCCATTTAACACACCTTTACACTTTTCCGAAACTTACTGTTAATGAAAATTACATATTATTCCAAATCAGCGTGTCAGATTTAATAATATTTTAACATATTTAGAAGTAATAGGCTATTTTGAATTGAATGCGTAGAAAAATTTATGAAAATATAAATCCTATCTTCCAAATTAGATTATCAACAGACAAACTCATTCATCTTTTCGTAATTAATAGTAGGATAGGAGTCTATTAAAAATGTCATTGCAATAAAAATATCTTAAGGGTAAAAAATATGTTGTCTTTGAGAAGTAGGGTGACTTAACTTGTTGCTGGTTATAAATGGTATGTGAGAAAAAATACATCCCAGCGCGGGCGCCTTATGAGTGGGCGCTACAACGTATGGGTGAAAATGGGCACGTTATAGTTACAAGATTCATCTTTTTTATGCGAGATTTTTATGGATAAGGGTAAACGGTGCTCGAGATGTTCATTGAAAGTCATTGAGAAGCAAATGCCAGTGAAATTTTTGCAATGAGTAGGAGGCGAGAAAAAAGTAGTATCTTAGAAAGATTTAAATAAAGCCTTTAATTCTTTATTCGACTTTGTCTCTAAATATCATGCCTAGCGAGGCATGTTTCTTATTAGCTCTTGTCACGGTTGCTAATTATCTGTATAATTAGCACAAACCTTCTTGTGGAGAGAATAATCTGACACCGAGGAGCATCCTTGGCTGCCTCAGATGCGAAAGGATCTGCGGTAAAGAAGGATGAGAAGAGCGGGGGTGCCCCTTGTTAATCGGCATTTAAAAATAACGAGCAAGACGAGCGCGCGAGCAGCAACGATGCTCATATTTCCGGATAACCAGATAACACGGTCGGAAATCGAAGGAAACGCGAGACAACGGATTACCCGGAAGATTTGCGATGTGCACGGTCATTAATTTTTCTGAGATTTTCTTAATATGTAAAAAAAGAATCAATGAAGGTGATTTTATGGGATACATTAGATTTCGTACATCCTTTGACCGTACAATTAATTTTAAGTCGATTTTTCTTGAAATTTAAACTGTTATTTTTTGCATGATATTAATTAAACTGTTTTGAATTATACATATAAATGAGATCGACAAATGTGTTTATCATTATAATATAAATTATATCATTATATCGATATATTTTCAATCGGCCATATTATTAAACATTTCAAGAAAATAATTAATTAGAAAACAAAAATTCTCGTACTTGCGTACTTGACAACGTACTTGCACGCCACTTCCATTTGTTCACTTGGATAAAAGCAAAATATCTGTCAGTGTTTATATCAAAATAGCGATCATAACCGAGAGAGAAGGAAAAAAAAATAGAGAACGAGATATTACTATAATATTAATATATATTAATGTTATATTATATGATATTGTGTGATTACATTGCGCGCACTGCATGTTAGAATGAAAGATGCGTAATTGTATTATTATCAAAAATGAAATAATTTGCTCTATGTTACATACATAAAGTGTAAATCAACAGATGATGTTGTCTCAACCATCTAGAGTATATACATTTATTTACATATAAATCAAACATATGAATATATCAAACATATAATATATATAATTATCCTTTCACTTTTCTTTTCTTTCACTTTCATTAGAAAGTTTCGCTTTTTATATCATTCGATAGAGCAAAGTTTCAGCTTTAAGAATCTGATATTTTAATTGCGGTACGATGATTTTTAACAGAATTATGAGTAATCAAAATCAGAACGCTCTTTTATTTAATTCCCTTTTATTTAATGTAACAAAACATAGGAATATGTTTTAAAAAGGAATTTTAAGAAAAATTTTAAATTTTACGTCAGAAATAGTCGAAAATTTCGCTACGAATATGTTTTGTATATAATTTTGAGCTAATAAAATATTGCTGAACTTTTTGAACAACTTATTTGGAAATAATTGGCCATATTGTTGAGTAATTTGTGACACTACAGGCGATATATATATATACATATATTTCCTCAAATGTTAATAGATAATATTATATACGGTAACGTGGTGAATGTGCTGATGTGTGATGTATATGATTATCTAACATGTTTGTTTAACCTCAACTACATGAGCGGGTCATTTGGAAATTTTAATCGGCTGTTAATATTGCGGAATTGAAGTGAGAGGGTAAAAAAGTTTGGAATCTTTCTCTGTCGATCGCGATGCAATCGTTTTGTTATTTGATACTAATTGTGATGCAAAGTTTGGCTTGGATGACTTGAACTGTCAAATATAAATTTGATTTTTGCCTAAGGTGAAAATTCGTTTTTAATAAGTGCCTGTTTATTAGTGCTGCATTCAAGTATATGTGCTCTCTCTCTCTCT
>NW_012130081.1:5730136-5734725 GCF_000143395.1 Atta cephalotes
ACACACACACACACACACACACACACACACACACACACACACACACACAGAGAGAGAGAGCGACTACAGTGTTCCGTTTCAGACACGATTCATTAATAATTGAACAACTGTGATGCCAATAGGAGAATGAAAAACGCGTCGACTGATGATTGCAGTTATACGTATGCAATGACTCGAGAGAGAGAGGAATATTCATATTCATTTTACCGCGATTAATTCTTTTTTTTTTAATTTTCACGTTAGGTGAATTCATTCCGCAAGGGAAAACGAAGCGTAGTAGCGACTAATCTTTTTTCTTAATTCTTACAATTGACTTTCTATATATTCTATATATTTTGTATTTCGAATTCACAAGTGATTATACTTCGTAAAATTATCATGTATAAGAATGTAATTAAGCGAAAAGTATCACAAATAGTTTTAACGAAGAAAAGAGGTGATATGTAACTTTGGTAGAGAATTGCATTCGACAATTCATCGATTCTAATACATATGGTAATATACATATGGAACTGGAAAGAGAAGAGCGGTCTCTATTTACTGTATCCATAGGTCATACGTCGCAATTCATGTATATAAGAGAGTATATAACGGAAGACATGCGAATCTACATTCGCCGAGAGAACATTGAAAAGAAATATCGTTTCGACGAAACATTTTATCTAATCCCACAGAGACCGTAATCGCGTCTTTGCTATATTCTTCCGTATTTTTCCAAGAGTCGATATATAACGAATATGCAGATAGTGAACGATTTGAATGAAATTTTCCTCGCCACTTGCTCGCGCTTAACATCTATTTCTTAAACATTCGAGCATATTCTGACCATCGAGCAGAATCCGCGTCGAACAAGTTTCAACAAAACAACAATACTGTCATATCCATGCTGTTACATTGAATGCTTTCTCTTTCGTTTATAATTAAAATTAAAGCGCAAATTAAATTATTGTAATTTTATGAAATAAGTTTCTACCGCATATTTAAGATTTAATTCTGTATTTCTATTGTAAAATCATCGACCATATTTATGGTGCGAAATAAAGTTGGCTGAACGTTTCAATAAAAATTAGCTTGCAAAATATAAATTTTATTTTTCTTCAATCAGTTTGTTTTATTAAGTTATTAAATCAAGTTTTAATGTTTTAATATGCTTTCTTCATTTGTTTTCATTTTAACAAATATGTACCTACATATACCTGTGTGTACGATTATATATTAGTACTCGAAATATGTTCGCTAATAATACACTTGTGCAGTTAAACCTTTCACATATTTATCACATGGACATTTTCAATCCAAATAAACAGTGCGTGAGACATGAGAAATTTACTTCATATTTCATTATTCAAACATGCGCACATGATATTATATTATCATAATATGAAAATTATTTTCCTAGCTATAGAATATTGATTATTTTCAAATGAGAAATATAAAAATACAAAAATTATTAATATTTTTTATATTTACTTAATAACCTTCTTTATAAAATGTTAAGCTTATTCTGTTACTATTATTAAACTGAAATTATTATAACACGAGTTTACAACAAAAAGTTACTTGGAACCATACAAGGTTTCTTATAAATTTTTGAAGGTTGAAAACGTGACGCCGTAAATCCTCCAAAGATCAACTTTATCAACTCCGAGTATCTTTTTCTCTTGTTCAACATTCGGTGAACAAGATAAAATGATACTCAAGTTGACAGAGTCAAGTTTTAAAACGTACCTTAGAACGTCAGGTTTCCGAAATAATTGACATTTAATAGGCAAAAAAAATGGCTTTTTGCAATATTTGACACTTTAAAAAAAAGGTTAATGTTATATTAAAATTTTAATAAAAAATTTCATTTTTTTAATATTGCAAATTTAACTAATATTATGTTATTTTATTCCTTTTTAAATCTATAATATACATAATCTATCTTATAAAAAAATCAACTGATGTCGTATAGTAGCAAATTAGATTTTTTGTTGTTTCTTCAAAATTTTGAATTAATACGAAAGAAAAGCTCAAACTACAGGTCTCAGGATTTAGGTTTCAGAAATATATCAAAGATAATTTCATTTTGGTCGTTAAAATATGCAGCATCTGTCTCATTTATTATTCTGTATGTAGTCCCTCATAAATTTAATATATTACTCGCTTTTCCATGTGAATCATTATGCATGCCTGATGGAATTCTGTAGTCACTTTCATGTGGCATCCCGAAATCGTCATTCTCCAATTTACTAATATCTTATTCATTAACGCGTTTTTCATTCATCGTATTAATCGTCATATCAACGTATTTTTTTTTAATCTTTCATATTGCAGAAAAAAGTGTTTATAAAGGTAACATACAATATATTTTTCATAATAATGTTAATAATGCGTGTTGTATATTAGTAGTATGTCAATATTATTAGTATATTAGTATATTAGTAGTATGTCAATAATCATATTACATTAAAATGTGACATTTTTATCAGGTAATAAATGCTATATCGAATGATTATGATATCAAAAGCTATTTAACACTGATTTTTAATAATTGCGGTAGGAAATAATGACACTACCTTCGAAATGATAAAGTAATTGAATGATTTGCTATTAAATCTCGCTTAAGTGCTTTTTTATATTGTCCCCTGACAAATTCTCTTTCGAATCAAAGTGTATAGAGGAGACCGAGGCTAGTTGTCGTACGCGGTTAAAGTGCTTATAACTCAAACACTTTATGGCAGAAAAGTCTCTTTTTTTTCTGTAGATAGTGGATAATATTAATTTGTTATGTAAAATAATTTGCATCACAAGCGTTCTATATATTATTTATAATGATTTAAAAAAAAATAGGAAATTTTTCTTATGTTATTTCTTTTTCTATTACCTATTTTGTTGCCTGACAAGTCTCTGGCATTATTAATCGCAATATCCCTATATTCATAGAAAATGACATGTTTTAGAAGATCTTTGCTACAAGTAAAATTAATCATTATCTTGACAAAGTTTGTGAATACAATCTCTTTTATTAGAAATGGCTGTGTGGGATAGATTAACCAAAAAAAATGAGATGAGATTAGATGACAACTAATTTTAATATCTTTAGAGAATACATTTTTAGAGAATATACTTATAAATATATTATATTTCATATAGATATATATGTTTTTTCATTTTTCATATAGAAATTACAAAAACAAATTACGTAGTTTATATATAATAAAAATAATTATTTTATTTATATTAATACCATAATTACTATAATATTATTTCTCAAAATATATAACTTAATATTAAGATAAAAATTATATTTTTATACATGTTGTCCATAACAAATATGCTACTGCCAATTCTAGAACGTGACAATCAATCCAGGACACAGGGTTAATTGTCACATTTTGTAGCTTTCATTTAAAATTAAATAACTTATTTTGACGATATGATTGAATTCACGTAATATTTTTTTAATACCTAAATATTTTTTAATACCTAAATATTTTTTAATACCTAAAGGATGTAGGTATATTATAACTTATATTTCAAAATCAGGCATTCACTTTTTTTTAAAAGTCACTAATCAAAAACTGATAACCGACTTCGGTTTCTACGTTACCTGCTTCGAAAAAAGTTCGTTCGCGCAAGCATCTTTAAAAGATAAATAGAATAATAAAAATTGAAATTTAATGAAAAAATGAGAGAGAGAGAGAGAGAGAGAGAAATAAAGCGGAAACGAAAATAAAGATAAAGTAGAAATAACGCATCAATTGTGAATTATTTATATATGAACGGATATTTTCATGCATGCTGTAGATTAATGTTAGAATTGTATATGATAAAAGCATATCTTTTCTTACTTTGTTTTCTTGTATCTTGTATACTTTGATAAAAGGATTATGCTTTGATAAAAGGAGATTCTTTAGATTTTATAGAACAAGTTAAAAATTAACAACACACATAGAAAGAGAAAAACTTCAAAAAATAAGACGTATAACTGGAAAATCCATTCAAAGAATACTAGTTTGAAATAGCAAAATGGAGTCGAAAACATTTCATATGAACGGATAAAAGCAAAAAGAAATACAAAAGAAAAAAGAAATACAAAGGGGCATCATATTGAAAATATGGTCGAGAGATGTTCACAAAAAAACAATGAAAGATGCTGTTTAAATACAAAAATAAAGAAAGCTGAAATGAATGAGACGGAACAAAAAGAATGAAAAGAACATCAGTAAAAAGAATATTACAAATTCAAAAAACGACGATGGAAAATATAAAAAATATCGTATAAAAATAAAAGTGTTAAGTATCATATTTTTAGTTTTATTTCAATTTATACATTTCTATTTCTATTTTTTTTCAACTGTGATAAAATTTATTAGAATGCAAAAATTACATATACTTCTTTGCATAATAAATATAAATAATTGTTTGCATAAATAATACACATACATAACTAAAAATAATTGTATTACGAATCGTCAATTTATAATTATAATTGTGTAATGTACTATGTGCATTATTTATATACGCTTTCAATCAATTATTTCTACGATGTAATAAATATTTTTTTATTCTGTATGAGTCAAATCTAAATTCTCTCTCTCTCTCTC
>NW_012130081.1:5742704-5746407 GCF_000143395.1 Atta cephalotes
TCTCTCTCCCTCCCCCTCCCCCTCCTCTCTCTCTCTCTCTCTCTCTCTCATATGTTCTCTTTCTCTATATCTCTAAATTTATATCTTTATTATATCACAGCACCGGATGATATACATTTTTAATTCTCATAAAAGCCATCCTCATAGAAAATATTACTAAAAGAAAGAAAGATATTTTATGTGTGACAATATATTAAATTCACTATTTATATTTTTATTCGTTTATTTATAGGAATAATTTTTTACGTAATTTTTTAGAAAAATTTAATGATTAACTCATATTTATACTTATTTGCATAAAAGACTATAGAATGATTAGTGTACAAAGATAACTGTATTGAATTAACTTTATTGAATTAAACAAATGCGCGAGCAGCAGAATATATTTGAATAAAATATAAAAATCTGTAGTCACTGAGGAAATCTTATTAGCTATAAACAGCAATGTTGCCTTGCACAATCAGATCAACAAATTAGCTAACAGGAAATATTTTTATTAAGATTAATTACTATTTGTATAATAAACCGGAAAATAAAAAGAAAGAATATGGAAACTCCGCATAATTTAGAGACCTGAATATGCGACATTTAAAGCACAGTTAGAAATAATTTTAAAGAGAATATTTTTCTTTTATATTTGTTTTAATTTAGCATAATTTGTGCAAATTTAGAAAAATAAAACTTTGAAATATAAATTTTTTAAATAAAATTTTTACATAAAACGTTTTAAAAGATAATTTTAAAAACTCGAGATATCACAACAGTGATACTGCAATGATCTGGTTAAATCCGCTTTTACGAATTGCATAATTTTTTTATTGTTATAACAATCTATATATTATATATATATATATATATCTATATATATATCTACGATAAAATCGACATAAAATTATTATAGCAAAAAGTTTTTAATTTACATATGTGCTAAAAATGATTGTTTGAAGCATGTAATTTTCGAGAAGCATGTAAATTTCGAGAATAAGATATAAAATTCATTGCGCAATGTTGATATTGAAGATTATGATTGTCGCTTTCAGTGATAAATATATAAATATTTAAACAGGCACGCGACATTATACGATGACAAGCGTTATTGCAGCACCGTCGCCAAACATACGACTCGACGAGATTTGGGTATTATTCGAAACGTACCTTGTCGCTCGTTTACTTAGTGCCAGGCAATACTAAAGTTACAGCTTCCATTTCAAGCGATATGACACACTTCTCATAAAGATAAAATGGCGAATCATATATTTCCATGCCATTTCATATTCTCACTTCCATCGTTACTTAGATATTTCACCACCTTATAACGTCTCGCCGTATTAAAAAAAGAAAATAAAAAAATAGGGATAAGACGTAATCGAAAGGGGATCCTTCCTTACCCGGAAATGGAGAGAATAATCGAAATTCAGGTCATGTATATATTATACATGGTCTTTTTCGATTTCGCGTTCTATTTATCAGCAGTCTCTCTGTCAAACTGTTCTTTTTGTTACCGTAGCGACTCTAATATCAAAAACTTTTCATCTTTTTCTAACAGTACCATTGATTATTTCTCAACGTGTAAATTCTTTTTTTCTCCTTTTTTTTTACAAAGCACGTAATTTTCTCGATACAATCGTACATCGGAACTTTTTTCTCCTCGCTGACATTCGTAAATTCCTTCTCAAGCAATGCGAATATTCTTGATCTTAATTATGTGTCACCGTGTGTTCATGTTTTTACGTCATTTCATTTTTTTTTTATATTCACAGAGAACATTGAAATTCTTTTATAACTACGGCTTTTATCGCTACGGCTTTGTTTACAAATCAGTAAAAAGCCTTTGTTGTATAGAGTATTAATCGATTTATTGCTAAATATTACTTAATTAAATAATAATAATATAAGAAAGTCAATATTTTACAATTTTCAATTTGTTTACTTTTTATGTAGAAAAAAATCTTGATGATATTGCAGTTTTATAAAAAAAATAATAGATTATTAAATAATAAACAAAAAAGACTCAGAAATTCGATATAAAATTAAAGAGCACATTAAAGACATTTATATATACATCCATCTAGCGAAACATGTAAAATATCAAATTCAACGTCATATATCACAGTACACCGCAATGTCCGCATCATGGCATGCAATGTACACTGTATTGCTGTTACATTTGTGCTATCATCGTCCGTGTGTCACGAACCGAAATTAATTTCTTCATTTACATCTTCATTCGATCTTGCTAGCATTAGCGTCGACGTCGCATCGACCAGATGTCCTGGCGTCTTAATGATCGCTTTATAAAGAGAATATTAAATCGAAGTGTCAAAGTAATGAATTTGCAAGCATAAGAGACAAATGCTATCTTGATCTTCTGAATCCTTAATCTTTAAAATAAACTATTAATCAATATTGAAACTAAAATTCCAAAACTAAAAATTACATTATTATGTATGGCAGATATAAAAATATAGCTTTTGTAATATAAGTCTACAAAATAAATGTCATATTTCAAAAACATTTATTTCACTCTAAGTTACGTTAAATTTTATATTTACATATAATAGTTTTAATTATAATGATAAATGGAATATTTTTTAATTATATTTTTTCAATATTGGAAATGAAAATGTATAATGTTAAGAATAAATTCAGTTCTTTGATTCTCGAGAGTAGTTGATAATTCAATGAAATAAATCATTAATTAAACGCCACTAATAAACGTCTTTTGTCAGAGAGAAAGAGTAAAAAGAAGAATCTTTTATAATTGTTAAACATTTACGGATAGAGGAACAAAAGGTATAAATTTCACATTAATTTGTATGGGTGTCAGATTTACGTTAACGATCCCACATTAATATACTTTCCGAAAACGTAATCGTCCAGTTACACCTATACTCGCTCGTTCAATATACCAGCTGACGAAGATTTATGAGCTGAAAGCATAATGCACAATCCTTCTCTTTCCCTCCCCCTCAACATGACGTTAGCTTAAAAAAGCAATTACGAGAAACGGAGAGAAATAGTATGCTACACACGGACGCGTATACCGAGAACGAAATTAAAAGGAATGTTGATGAAAGAAAATGAATAAGAGAATAAGTGAATAAGAAAAAGTAAAATAAGAGAATCGAAATAGATAAGAAGAGAAAAATTTTAATTGAACCAGAAAATGAAATTATTCGAGAGAACGAACAAGAATATTCTTCGTTTACCGAAATTGAACGTTTGTGTAGTTTTACAAATACGATAGCTATTACATTTATTGTCAGCGTAACGCGTGACATAAAATTTAGTGTTTTTCACTAATATATGTTGCGCATACCAGATTCTATGGAACATGAACGTGCCTAGACTTCGATGAATAGCATGCTTTTGTGATATAGTAGAACTAATACAAATATAAGAGAGCGACACGGTGTACAAACACTATTTCTCCCCTTCCTATTCCAAGCGACATTAATCGCTTTGCATATCAACTTGCCCTTGACACTGTAGTCAATCAATGCAAACGAGAAGCTTCCAGTGCACTACTTGCCCCAATTTTCCATCCAATCCTAATTATACAACGTTCGGCAAGCATAAAGGAAGTAGGACGAAGAATTGACGTTTGTAACTCCGCTTCAAAATTGCACGCCTTTAACCTTTAGCATTCCAAAACGTTCGATATGCATATATATATATATATATATATATATATATATATGAG
>NW_012130081.1:5752213-5760946 GCF_000143395.1 Atta cephalotes
CTCTCTCTCTCTCTCTCTCTCTCTCTCTCTCTCTCTCTCTCTCTCTCTCTCTTTCGTTTCTTTTTCTAAGATTCCTTTTCAACAATCTCCGTGGATTATTTAGTTAATATCTCGAATTTTATATCTAACTAAATAATCCACGGAAGAAACTTATCTATCTTCCTCCAAGGTAATGTTTTATCTTATTGACAGTATATAGATTATTAACAGGTTATAGATAACACACAAATTCATACTTTTAAGCTTAGATTGATACGTGCAAACACCCGAAACATGTTCTTGATTGTTTACCTATATAAATATTCATATGGATATTTATTATATACTTTGTCTAAAGTTTAAAGCAATCAGCAATCCTCTTGGCAATCTTACGATAAGAAATTCTTGGGCTTATATGTATCTTTGACATTCAACATGATTCCATGATCCAATTACAGTATCAGTATTATTTTTGTTTTTCCGTCAACAAAACAATGCATTGTCGTATATGACAGGTACCTCTCTTGGGAACATTTCACAGATTTCTGGTGGCTTTTTCGACGAATTTCGCTTTTAGTCTGCATCATTTGTCGGTTACATACGGTTCATTTCCACTCAGGCCATCCTTACTATTCATATTTTCATGAATTTTCATTCGTGGGATTGTTCGTTATTTCGTGTGTATTCAAGTTTGTATTAATGGCTCGCTATGCGACAAGAAGATTATTGGTTTGGAATTCTTGCTGAATCACAATAAATCTTTTTTTTACTCTGATAGATCATCAAAATGTAAATGTGCAAATCTCGCGACGGAAAGCGTGAATAATTTTTATTCGACGAAAATGACATCGGATTACTTGCCTCGACGGCTCTCCAACTTGCTCTTCAATTCCATGCCCAAATGGAGAGAATTCTTTTAAAGTGGAGAAATAATTCGCCTAGATTTTACATATATCATCGGTTATATTACCTACTATTACTAAGAAAAGAACTATAAATGAATATTCTTTTCTTAAACACTTTTATTTTAATAAGATTCTGTTTAATAAGATATAACTTTTTAGAAACAATAATTAATAACTTCATGGAGAAGAGGAAAAATTTTTTCAAGACTTTTTAAAATTAATGGTTGAGATTTAAGATAATTATCTTGTTAACAATTTAAACTGTCCATGTCAGCTAAAACTTTTACGCATGAAGAACTTTTTCTAAAAAAAAAACACTTTTTTCTTCACAGAGTGGTCTGATGATTAAAAGTATTTTGCAAATTTGTACCAGTCTAATAAGAAGACAAAGACAATTCTATATTTTCGCGATGGTGTACTGACAAATAAGCTGCTTGACATTACACATTTGATTTTCGCGCTTTTATAAATTTAAATCGTGAGCTGAAAAAATTGCTCATTATCTTGCGCATTTGCGCCCGTAGTCTTATACCTGGTGCATCTTTGAAAATTTCTTTTCTTGTCGCAATAAGAGAGCATTTTGTTGCCAAGATGCGTATAGAAGATGCAAGAAAAAGAGGAAGTAATGAAAAGCAGTGAAATAAGAATGCAGAGGATTTAAATGTCTACTAAGAATTTAAATTCACGCCACGGTCGTTTAATTTCCTTTTCACGAGTGATTCTAAGAAACTAATACCTGATGAATCTATCAAGTACTAAATTAAGTCATTTGGTTTTTAAGTCAATTTTAATTTGATTCTTTAACGTTGATTATTTAATGCACTTTGCATGTCTCTATACAACAATTGTTATGCTGATATAAAACTGATAAACGAATAAATTTACTGTGCTGCAATACAAATGCTTTATTTAAATCCTGGAAATATATGCATGATTATCAACATTCACATTATTTACATCAATATTCTGCGGCATGTATTTTGGAATGAGATAAAAAGGGCATGAATATTATGTATAAGTAAATTAAAATTACCTAATTGACCTAGTTACGAGCTAAAATTTTCTGAATCTGTTTCTCCCCTAATGGAAGTCTGTCCTTTCTGAGCCCATTATACACAATTCAGGAATGAATTGTAAGTGAATATTCTGCTAAAAGCATAGACAAAACTAAAAGCTTTAGCAAAAAGTGTGCATGAAATAGCACTCTCATTCAAAGATATTACACTTCTTAATTTTCTCTACCTTTTCTCGAGAAATGATATAATATATATGTATTTGTAGAAAAATTTACAAGTTTCCATATCAACTTTAATATTAATTTTAGAAAAATAATTTTTAAATATGCTAATATAATGTAAAAGTATTATATTTGTGTACAAATGTAGGTACTTTATATATATATCAGGTTCTTTTTCTTTATACATATATTCTTCATACATATATATTATATAATATATAATTGTACTGTGCATTTAATATAAATTACTCGTTTACGTTTAATCGCACATTCGTAATTCGACGAGAGATATTAGCTAAGTAGCGCGCTACCGAGTTTACTTCTCAGATACTAAGGCTGTACTGCACTTACTAACAGTAATCATATTAGTGCATGTAAAGTTAAAGGCATGCTAGGAAACGCGTTCGCACGCGAGTTATGCGGCGACATAAATTTGAATATAGTTTAAGCCTGCGTTATACGTGCGACCGCACGTTGCTTTCGCGAATTAAGAGGGGGAGAGAGAGAGAGAGAGAGAGAGAGAGAAAGAGAGAGAAGAGTAAAATTAAATTCTAGCACTCATATTCACGCTCGACGGACGTGCGCAAGGTTCTTAAAGCGAGAGTGTAACGTAGTTGGTTGCACATATACAGAACGTACTGACGCGGGCGCGGTGACGTAAACCTAGTTAAGCACATTCTGAACGCCACTATAAAAGTGTACATCCTCGACATCGAAATCAGATCTTCTTAGAAATAGAGCGCTAAAGTTAGAGTGCTTTCCAGAACGGGGAGATTTATTTCGAAGAATTACTGCACTTACAGATATCGAACATATCGTGCGAATGACAACAGAAAATCAATTGATTCATATAATCAGCAAATTCGTTAAATGTTGACTGATATATAAAGCGATAATGAAGTACATCTAATCTTGAAATATATTTAATCTTGAAATATATTTACACAACAAGAATGTAAAAGTGGATAGAGTTAAGTAATTATTCGCGCGTAACTATTTTTCTTTTGTCTGTACTAAATGTTATATGTGTATTAAAGAGGGCTATATTTAAAAGAAATTTTTTTGATTGGAAAAAGTTAGAAATAGAAAAATTAGTATTAACATTAAAATTAATATCAAGTTGTCACAAAATGCAAATTGAAATGAAGAAAGAATCCTTTTCTTTGTTTCAGCTATCGGAGGACATCGGGTATGTCCTTTACTCTGCTCTGGGCAGCTTTTACATCCCATCCTGTATCATGGTCTTTGTGTACATACGTATATACTTCGCTGCCAAGGCTCGCGCGCGTCGCGGCATCCGGAAGCAGCCCCGTCCACGTGTCGTACCGCCGGAATCGCCTGACATCAGGCAGACCAGTTTCACTCAGAGCACACCGGCCACCGACACTAAGAAGCCTCCAGGATCAGTTATGGAAAATGTTGCCACGATCGAGAACCAGCCAGTCCAGATACCGATTGTCACATGTGACTTTGCTAGTGACGTCAGCACGTCGGAAGCTGATCCTGGCGGAGGCACTAGTATACCAATGGAAGAGAAGGATACGCTGAAGGTAGAATTTCTAATCATTTCAACAATATATTCTGCGATAGATATTTCTGCGACTCGAAATTTGAAATAAAATTATATCAGGAAATATATACACATATTGTACACATGAATTATTATAGTCTATATATTAGACATTAGTTTCATAAAAAAATTTTATGGAAATATTATAAAAATATTGTAGTATTTCGTATCTCGAAATCATTATATTTTGCGCGGTATTTAATTTCGTTTTTCAAATTCCAGAAATTTTTTCATACAACACTTACGAAATGTCTTTGCGATGGGTGCTTCTAAACTTAATCTCTAATAAAATAATTAACTTTAAAATGTATAACTCTTTCTCAATATTATGATTTTGAATTACGATTGATGACTTTAATTTAGTAAGTAGCAATCTTAAATTTAATATCTATTAAACTATGTTACTTTTATTTGTAATATGTAATCACGTAATTAATGTAAGATCTGATAAATATACATTAAAAATACATTATGAAAATATTCGAATTTATTAATTAGAGAATATCTTCCTTATTTTTTTTTTTACGGACATACTAACATCATTCACCATTACTTTCATCACATATCGTCAATATTTCGTATGAACCGTAAAAATAGAACCAGAGTAAATCTTCGGAATCAGATATTTCGTATTGGAATACAGTTCATACAGTTGAATTGGACAAAGATCCCAGCGAAAGAGAGTATAATACAGCAGCAGTATCACTATCGCGGATCAGGATATGCGATCAATCGATCTAAATACGAATGTCTTTTGCAATATTCCATCAGATTATAGTCTTTTATCGCTTTTCGTAAACTATATATCGATATCTTGATAAATTGAAATTTTTATCGAAAATATTCTACCGATGACAATCGTATTGCAAACATTATAAAATTAATACATGATACGCACACGTACGCGCATTCTCTCTCTCTCTCTCTCTCTCTCTCTCTCTCTCTCTCCTCTCTTTGACGACATGGAGATATTCTCTGTCGAGATACATCAGTCAATATTCACATACAGTACATACGTATGTATAAGCGCTTATACGATGATAGGTTAGATTAGGTTAGGTTTATAATTACGCAAAGTTACTAATGCATTAGTAACTTTATCGACACTCTATTGAGTAATA
Source organism: Atta cephalotes (assembly GCF_000143395.1). NCBI lineage: Eukaryota > Metazoa > Arthropoda > Insecta > Hymenoptera > Formicidae > Atta > Atta cephalotes. The sequence goes on from NW_012130081.1 coordinate 5,757,026, forward strand.
TATTATATGGGATAACTCGTATTACGGCAAATGAATATGCACTGCTTCCAATGAAAGACATGAACTGTTTCGCATATCCATTTTGTTTCATTCAATAGTACAGCCTTTAAATTGAAGCATTCCCTTATGTCAATACATTGCGGAAAATAAATCGCTTTTTGTGTTAAACATTAAATCTCGTTGCAAAAGAAGATTGGACTCCATTCGTTTGTCAAGATTATGCAGCGGTGTACACCGAGGAAAATTCGTATGACTGAGCGAAATCGCGTTTGTAATTACGTACGAAAATACAGTTTTATACTGAGACAGGGAGATAATTGCACGGGGATGAATTTCCCGAGATGATTTCGACTGTCGCGCAATTACACGAATTCTCATTCAAACTTGAGCGCAAGAACACGCCTGCCTTTGTTACCTCGAACTTCGTATATAACAGCTGCATGTCAAAGAGTCTCGTGATAATCTTGCCCATTCGTATGAAAATCATACGTCGCATGTACATAAGAATAGACGCACGTAACGTGCAATTTTATCAGATTTCTGAGATTTAAAGAAATTTACATGTAGGACTGAATAACTTTAACAAAGAAAGGAGGTAGGAAATGAATAATTTGCTCTTGATTTCACAATTCAGAATATTACAACACCTATAAAATGTTATAATATTCTATTACGTTTTTTCTATTATCGTATTTTAGTAAATTTCCATATCATTTAAATTAACTTTCATTTCGTATAAAAATTCGTATCAAAATATGATTGTTGAGAAATTTTTGGAATGGGAATTTTTTACTTTCGCGGTGAATTAATTTTCAACATGTTTCACAAATTTACTGCATATTCAAAATCTTATCTCAAAACTAACAGTTTATAATATTGCGTATGTAGAAAGTTGCAAAGAACCTGTTCTGGCAAAGTAATATGCCCACGCAGCGCTGACAGTGCTGATACAGCGACTGTTATATCACATATATATGCACGTGCATAAAATGTGCAGCGATTACTTGATGATTGTCTACTTAAGTTTAATTTTAACACTAGATTTACCTCAAGCGAGAGATAATTTTCTATTCAACTTTCTTAAATAAAAAAAACTTATTTGTACCAGTAATTTAAAATATCAGATTTATACTTGACGATTATAATATATATAAAAAAGAAAGAAATGACTCAAGAAATTGAAATGTTTAATGTTATACTTATATATATAGAGTAACTGCGTATTTTGTCGTAGGTGAGTATACCGATACCGGCGCAGAAAAGTAACCTGAAAGCAACCCTGTCGGTGAACGGGGACGGGCAGACAGGAGGTCAGAATGTGCCGGCATCAGCATCGGCATCGGCATCGGCATCGGCATCGGCGGCGGCGGCGGCGGCAGCGGCAGCGGCGGTGGCGGCGCGATGCCGAGCGCCCAGCATTGGCATCGACGTTGACATGGTGTCCGAGTTTGATCCCTCGTCGTCGGATAGTGGCGTGGTGTCGAGATGCGCGGTGGTAAAACCACTCAAGCTGCGACTGTGCCAGCCGATCTTCGGCCGCAAGCACGTAGGTAAGTCGAAGAGGGAACACGCTGATGTGGGGCGTCACGTGGGCAAGGACGAGCCCGATGGGAAGATGAAGCAACGCGATCCGGAGAGAGAGAAGAGGAGACTGGCAAGAAAGAAGGAAAAGCGCGCCACGATGATACTGGGTTTCATAATGGGCAGCTTTATCGCTTGTTGGTTGCCCTTCTTTGTTCTTTATATCGTCAAGCCACTCTTTCCTGACTTCGAAATACCCTCGCAAGCCTTCGTAATCGCTTTCTGGCTCGGCTACACCAACTCGGCGTTGAATCCCTTCATTTACACAGTCTTCAATAAGGATTTCCGCCGTGCTTTCCGCCGAATATTGTTTAAGTGAGCAATACAATATGTCAGTGTCGACCAAAGAGGACGCTAACGCTAATTATAATTATATCTTCCGTCCTCGGGTATGAGAGAATATTCCGATAGTACTCCGAGGATGTTTTCTCGATCGCATCGCGCAACATCCGATCTGTTTCCTCGAGCTATCCTCGAGAGAAACTTTAATCATAAGAGGAAGGTGAAATTCTACAATGCCGCGAAAACATTTGCGAAAGATGGAATCGGAAATGCGAGGAGTTTACGACAAGACGAGAAGTTTGCGTTTTAGATCGAAAAAAGTTTTCCCGCTGATTTTTTCGGAATACAAAGCGAACACTGAAAACTGCAGAATCGCACGTGTGAAGAATAAGAATCGAGAAAAGATAGCACACGTCTCTGAATTCATATATTTCTTCAGAATTGTTGTTATCTTCCAAAAAATTAACTTTTTTGCGACAGTCAAATCAACGTACAACTTTACCTCTTTACGAAATACGTCGCATTATAAGTCGTATTTTGGATACGCGAGATCTATTAACTGATTAGAAAAGAACTTTTGTTCACAAACGTCAAAACTCAAGAAAATATTTCTTTCTGCGTTATCAAATGATAAAACTAGAGTATGAAAAATCTTATTGAGATATATAGTGTGTTTTCAACGCATTTCAATCACTAGAAAGATTCCATTAAACAAGTCCCTTAACGAGCAGAGAATCGAATTCCACTACCTTTACACAACTCACACAAACTTTGTACATGCTGCATGCGACAGATCAACGAAAAATCCACTATTCGCTTGGCTGGCCAAGGGAATATAATCCGCTACGCGCACGGATTACTTACTCTCGAATCTTATGACATACCTTACAAAGCGAATCGCTCCGAAGACCAAGAGGCAGCATATCGCTCCTTCCTCCATCCCCCGCGCATTTTTTTTTTACTAGCCATTCTTCTTTCACAAAAGAATATAGAGGATAAGAGGCGAAACCCGCAAGCAGGAGAAACATGCTAGCTATGGATGGAGGATATTATTTCCGTGCCTAATCTCATGTCATGTTTATGAAAGGCATGACAATTCAAATTTGAGTACAATTTAAATATGCAGCAAATAACGCAGCATGCACATGTTTGTGTAGATACACTCAGTTTCATCGTGGAAAAATAATTGAACGAGTTGCAAACTTCATAGCACGCTATCTGAGGCCAGCTATCGCTATGAGCAAAGGACGCACAATCGCACAGAATGTAAATTGAGAAGAGTGTTCAATTGTATGCATATTTATACGTGTTGCATGCATGATTGCGATAAAAGGTACGCGATCGAAGGAGGAAGGAATACTCTACGAACACCGTGACTTATCGGTTACGTCAACACCAACCAACGTTGAAGATCATCGGCAGATCTACTGACAAATAAATGAAAACGCGAGACATTATATGATATACGTTTCCTACTAATTAGATTTTCGCGCGTCGTGGGCTCGAGACAGCCCCTTTAAACGTCCGACGTTCCAATCGTGAAATCGATGTTACTTTTAACGGAAGGATTACGCATGTATAGAATTTAATAATTCTGTCACGTACGTGTAGGGTATATGGATGCGTGCTGGTGTGCGTATGTACGTAGTATATTCATGTAGTTTCTTTCGTACGAAAGCAAATATAAGAAACACAAAAGTTCTATTTTACAAACAGGTTCCTCTATTATAGCCTAATTGTACAGCAATAATGATCAATCTTTCGTTCGTTGAAAACGATTAAACGATTAAACGAGATATCGCGAAAGAGTAAATCGGCATAAAAACGATTAATCGCAGGTTGTGTTCTCCATCACGCATTGTCCGTACGTATATGCGAGGTATATACGTATGTATGTACATGCGAACGGCAGTGTATAGCACGCTGTCCAAACTCGATGAATAATCATTTTACATTGCAGGGTCCAAAATTAATCGCAAATCTAGATAAAAATAAAAGAATCATATATACATATATATATATATATATATATATATATATATATATACACACATATAT
>NW_012130081.1:5766839-5769965 GCF_000143395.1 Atta cephalotes
ACACACACACACACACACACACACACACACACACACACACACACACACACACACACACACACGCACACACACACACACACATATATATGTAATGTTGATTTTAATTTAAAATGTTTTATTTATTAAAAAAATCTAAAATACGCATATTATATAAAATGTTACAATTTAAAAGTTTTTAAAAAGAATTATTTCTTTAGATTATATTTATATTGGATTGTCCGGAAAGTTCGTGCCGCAAAAGATTTAATAAATGTATACTAAAATTTAAATCTTCTGCGTTTCAATTTTCCTTCAAAATCGGCATGAACTTTCCGGACAACCCAATATTTATATAGCTACACAAGAAAATAATAATAAATAATCATTTTAACGATATGCTACATCTAGGGTGCAAACAATTTGCAGCAGCAAAATCGAAATTTTTAAGAGTGACAGCATTCTACACCGCACATAAGAAAAAAGACACAAAATATAAATCTTACAAGGTCTCAAGTCTAATTATATGATTTAATTATGAAAAATTTACATTCTTCTTTTTAAAGTTCACGCTACACAATACATGTAAACATATTTTCAGGTTAGTTTTTCCTTGTCCGTTGTCTTTGCAAACTGTAACGCATGGCATATTAGAAAACAAGGCTCGTTACAAATTTGGCGTTGGTGTGGAACACAGTGATTGATGTAACCCGATTATGTAGATGGAGAGCGAAAAGAAGAGCTTGCACGATTGTTACGACCGGATCACGCTAGTTACACGTGGCAAAACATGAGCCACGCGGGAAATAGCGTAGTATCTATCATCGAGTGGAAAAGCAAACGATGCAAGTCGTAACAAGCAGCATACATGATAAACTTGCATTCTGCAATACATAAAGAAATACATAAAGAAAATATCTATACGACGCCGACTCTAACGAATATATTCAAACAAAATAACAGATCTCATTAATGACTTATGACTGTTTTTATACATTTGTGGATCTCATTCTATGTGGCGTAGCATGCTGTTGCTGATCGAGCTTGGAAAACTGAACACGCTTTTGAAGTCCGACATGCAAAAAGAGTCGTATTTTGCGTAACCGTAGCTTATTACATGTTACCTTACGTAATAAGACACTCGCGGTATGAGTATGTTTGACGAGTATCAATTCACGAGCATTATATCTATATTTATCGCCGATTGTAGCATGCATTTTTCAGCGATACGTTTCGTCTTTAGTCAATTTCGACGTTACAACGATTCCACCACATGAGCAGTTATCATTTACTGGCAATACGGTTAGACTTTCTGCGATAATCGATATGACAAAACGCTAATGTACTATGAAAAATAATGTAAGTCTAAAAGAATATTGCTACGCATAATATGATAACGTCATAGTTATTCATATCAAATATTTCAGTGTTCATTGCATTCTATTTTAATTTTCCAAACTTTTCCTTTTTACAAAATAATAATGTATGATTGACTCTTGCAATCCAAATATTCTTAGGCTCACTTTCTCATTTTCTCAAGATGTGAAAACGTTCGTTAAATTTTTAATCCTCGAGATAATTACATCTCAATCTATTGATATTTTTATTCAAGCAGTGATAGATCCGTTTAAACAAATATTTTTAAATATTTCAGAATAAAATTGATTATTATAAGTAAAGCGGCCAATCTTAACTCATTTAATTATAATAATAATTTCAGAAACGTAATACTAATGATATATTAAAGAAACAAATTATTTCAATACATACAATACATTTAAAATAAATTCAATACATTTAAAATAAAAATAAGATAAATATCGTATGTATAATTTGTAAAATTATTTTCACTAGAATTATCAATCTTGTTACTTTTTTATATCGAATATTTTAGTAAAATGTATTAAATATTCTATTACTTGTTGAATAATATTAAAAATATTGATTAAAGTATATCGTACTTAATTTTTTATATATTTGAGAAAAAAGCTTATAAATAGTCATTTTACCTATGAATCGATGCGACTCGTCGCATTCCGCGTGAGACTTCTAAGTTCTCGATCCACGATCACTGCATGATCCAGGATCCGACGTATCCATTATGGATTCGCCGTAAATGTAACGCCGACAAAAAAAACCAAGTATACTAACCTACTAAGTAATCCGACAACAAACAAATAATGCTTGAACAATCAAGAAAAAAATCGTTGCGCAACACGAAATGACATCCACGAGCATTCTCTTCTTGACACTCTTTCCTGCAAAGATGCACTCCTCTACTTTGTACCTATAATACAGCGAAAAAATATGCCTTATCTTTTCTTCGAATTCTTTGTGAATCATCATCGTTTAAATATGACTGCATTTCGTGTATGTTGTCACAGATAACGAGATATAGGATCTGACAAAAGTTTTCGGGAAGCCTCTTTATCATTTGTCGACACTACATTAGCATTTTTTCAAATGTATGCTCCGAAATTACATTACTTATGTTGTAAACACCGTAAGCATAGCCATCCATAAATAATGACAACTGAATTTACGCTTCTCTCTTAGCAATTTCGCTTAGTTAAATATCTGCACCGTTTTGATTGTAGTACATTTTTAAATATGTCGATGTATTATCATTAAGTTTTCAAAATCTTGTGATTTAAAACTGTATGTCTTCATGAAATTCAATTAAATGTAAGACAGAGAATATCAATAATTTATAAAATTTATCTTTTGAGTAGAAATTGAAATAATGAAATATGAATGCTCCTAATTGAAGGCTTCGCAATCATAAATTGTGAAATTATTGCAAAATAATGATAATATGTAAAGTTAAATTAAGTGAGAAGCTATCAGACACTTTTTGTAATATATACAAATTTTTTACATATTAATTAATTATCAATTATCTTTAAAAATATAGATATTATTTTTATTTCGGGCGGACCTATAGTCGCGCGTAAAAACGCATGTGAATTTCGAAAATATCGATGGATATCGCAACATCTTGTAATTTATTCGATTCACACATACTGACTCTTCTGTGTGATAGCAGTACACACACACACACGCACACACACACACACACACACACACACGCACACAACACACACACACACACACACACACACACACACACACACACACACACACACACAC
>NW_012130081.1:5777123-5780970 GCF_000143395.1 Atta cephalotes
ATATATTTTTTTTTGTTTTATATATATATATAAAAACAATATATAATTGTATAAAACAATTATTACTTTACTAATATGGAATGGCAAAAAATGAAAATAATAGGAGTCTTGTGATTTCTGCAAAACTGTCGATTTCAGATATACACTATATTTATTTCATATTTCTCTCTTTATTGTCTCTCCGACAAAATTAAATTAAAAAGTCTATACAGGGATTACAATCTATAGTCCATTTCGAATTGTCAGCGAGATGATACTGGGGTTATTCGGCACGCATACACCTGAACACGCACGCATTGAAAAAAAGCTGCTCTATCTTTGTTCATTTTCATTTATTTACATCGTTCGAAGAACGAGAAGAACAGACATGCGTGTATGACAAAGCTGTGTGGAAGAGTATCCACACTTTTTAAACCGCACACATAGATCCTATACACGAAAGAATCATTTTTTCTTTTTTTCTTTTTTCTTTTATGCACATACATCTCTAAATCTCCTTCTATCTCTTGTTAAAAAATTATGAATAATGAAAAAAAAATCAACAGGCACTGCGTTTCATTCATAAGTATATATATATATTTTTTTTTTTAGTAACAAATAGTGCACACACACACACACACACACACACACACACACACACACGTGTGTGTGTGTGTGTACGTATATATACATATAAAATATATAGATATATAATCACTGAGAATAAAATATTTAAGAGCACCATTGACATTCCGCTCCGTTTTTTATCACACGCAATTATATCATTTTTACAGTGCGTACACGTGCAAATTATTGGAATAAATAAATAGACATATAATGCACATGCATACAAAATACACATGCATACGAATACATACACTGCGCGAAACCGATGTACACATGCACTTCAGCGAATATATACAAAAGATACGTAATGATAACGTTGATAATTCTATTTCCAAATAAAAACGCCATACGTCTCTCTCGATGTACGGGCGTGGAAATTCATTTTACGTCAAATTTGATCTATAAAAGTCTTCCATTCTTTCCTCGGCGTGTATTCGTATGTGTCTATATATTCGGCCACTAGTTACGGACGTACGGGCGTACTGTGAAGCGTAATTAGTAAACAGAGAGAAGGGAAAAACGGACGGAGCCGTTCGTCGTTCTCGCCGCATTTTCGCCTAACGAACGAGAGAACAGGTCCAGCAATTTGTATTACGGCCATGAATTGGTCGATAAATCACGAAACAAGTAACAATTTATTGAAATTCCGATATTGTTAATTAAATGTTCCTTCTATTTAACAGCAATTTGGTCAATGAATAAATTATCTTGTTTTCTTAATTAAAATTACTTATTATTAGAAAGGAAAATGTATACTTATATTTTACGTATTATTTTAGAGGTGATAAAAGTTTACGTAATTAATTTTGTATGTATAATGTATTCTCAATATAACGTATACAAGAAAAAATTTTATTATATTTATATACAGTTGCTAACGCAAATAACGATCAAGATAAAATATGTACAATAACATAAAAGAAGTGATTGTGAAGGAATGATCTTTTCCTAATATAAAGGAAGATAATAAATTGAGAAATACAACGTAACTTAAATCACATTGTTATGAAAATAAATAGAATTTTCATTCCTATTTCTCCTTAAGCGCATTTATTACCGCTGATATAGACTTATTTATTGGAAATGAAACAAGTTTTGTCTTACACAACGGATTTAATTGTGCCTGGAAGCGATCGGAGGACCAATTTACGCCGTCAAGAAATTTGTGCGAAATCTTCGCGATAGTAATTAATGCATTAAAGCTTTTAACCACTTTGATGATAAACTATTTCCGCGCAACTTTCAGTGATTTTCTTTCTTATTTAGGGTAAAATATTTGCACACAAATCTTTCACACAAATCCGACCTCCTAAGAGTAACTTTTTATTCGAGTTTACGATTTTTTCACAAAAATATTGTGAAGATGCGACACAACACAATTAGACAGTTGAAATTAAGCGCACATAACCGAAAAATATTATAATGTCAAAATATGATAATCATTCAAAAAGAATGATGCGGAAAATGCTTCTTTTCCTTCGTACGAAAAACGACGAATAATGAAGCGAGGAGAAAAATTCACCAAGCCCTCCATGCGTCACATAAATTTTTACGGCGGTCTGCTCATAAAAGCTAACGTAGTTAAAATTTAATAGTAAACGCGTGACAAAAGTCGTAAAAAGTGCGAGCGTTTATCTTAGCAACTATCTCTTTATCATTATTTATGAGTTACAATAAAAAAATTGAATAATGAATATATATTATGATATATTATTTATGAGCGATGCGACGAGAACGGTATGGCGAATGAGCTCAGTCCGAAAATGATGAGAATAAAATGAAACATTTGGATCGAAAGATTTGCATGGGTTTCTCTATCCGTTCACTCTTCTCGCGATAGAAAGAAAACTCTATTTGCAGTATCTAAAGATGATCCAAGTCTTTCTCACATGCTATATGCAAACATAAATGTTATCGAAATGGGGACAGGTGTCCGATAGGAATAATCGAAAGAAATTACGATGTGCTCCGTAAAAAAAGCGAGTAAAGAAAGTTAGAGAAAATGGAAGAGGCATATAAGTGAGAAAGAAAAGAAAGAGAGAACATACAAACGAGGGAGAAAAAGATATGCGTTTGTACGATATAAATATTCATAGCACACGCAGGTTCGCAATAGCGATAATAATTTTTGTATTTAATAAATCGACCGTATTAAGGCGTGTATATTCTACTACTCATATAAGTTCGTTACATACTAAAAAGAAAAAAATCATAAAAAAAGGTGGAACAAATCGACCAATGAGAAAAGGCGGAATCGTTGTAATACTGCGTAATAATGTTATAAGACGTTAAATCGATGGAAATGCGGCTGAGAATGACACTGCGTTAAATAAAATAAATTATTTTTTTTTAACATATAATACTTCTCTCTCCGAGTGAATATCCGTGCTCTTCCTTATTAAACGCTTAAAGTAAACGGATGGAGAGGAAAAAGGAAGAAAATAAGGGAAGAGACGAAGAAGTAAAATGTATGTGTATGGGTGTATGCGTGTATGCGTGTGAATGACAGCGTATAGGTGAGAGTTTGAAACAACAGAAGAAAGAGAGAGAGAGAAAAAGGCGGGTAATCAAAGTGTTTCAGCGATGAAAAGATATATGAAAAATGCGAGAAGGGCCGAATAGCTTTATTGGTCTACGTTCGCTGTACCTTGTGCTCAAATCGTGTTCTCAATAGTGCACCAATGACAGACGATCAATCGATCTCGACACGATTATCGAAAATGCGAGATAGACCGAACGCCCGTCATGAGCAGGTATGCTACGAAGATCAAGAAACGAGAGTAAACTATGATGTATACTGACATTAAAAATCTATCAGTACGCTATGACTTGATTTTATAAAAAATAATGAAAAAGAGCTCTCAACGTCTTATTCTTTATCTACCGATCTACTACTCCCGCTTAACACAATTTTTCTTTTCACAAAAAAATTACGATCCGATAAAAAAGAAACGAGGACTCAAATGAGACTTCCGCTGAAAGGTAAGTAAATGATTTAATTACGAAACTATTCTCATTATTGAAAGAAATTTATCGATTTGCCGCAGCCACTTTAGGCTTTAATCCGTTTCGTCGATATACCGATTATATTTAATGCAGAGGGATTTACAAAAGCTTACGCAAAGCTCCTTACAGTAAAGATCTTCTAACGAAGTTTCCAACTAGTGAAACTTCCTAAGTCCGATAATTACGTGCAATGAAAACACGACGACAAATTATTGGTATTTCTCTCTCTCTCTCT
>NW_012130081.1:5781017-5783597 GCF_000143395.1 Atta cephalotes
CCGTTAACCGTAACGTTAACGTTAACGTTAACGTTACGTAACGTAAACGTAAACGTAAAACCGTAAACCGAAACCGTAACGTAATTACGTTAGTTCTTCTCTCTCTCTCTCTCTCTCTCTCTCTCTCTCTCTCTCTCTCTCTCTCTCTCTCCCCCCCCTCCCCCCTCCCCTCCCCTCTATCTCCCTCTCTCTCTCTCGCTCGCTCCCTCCCCTTCCCGTCTTTTTTCCTCTCTCTCTATGTAGTATTTGTATCTCGTTAATACTAAAATTCTCGTTGTATTTTTTAAATAAATAAAAATATGGATACCTATTTGATATTTTTGTTGTTTATAAAGTGAAGTTAAAATATTTAATATATACTATTTAATAAATACGTAATAATAACCGAATTCGTTACGCATGGTATGCCGATATGGAATACTTTCTTTGCACTCTTCTTTCCTAGTTTCCTATGATATATCTCTCAATTACGCGTCATGTTTCAATTTGGTACAACCAGTTGCTTTGATAATACATTATCTTTGAATCCGTTTAGTGTTACGCGATGAATTAATTGAAGAACTTGCGACTATACATATTATTTCAATTGAGTCAATGATATATCGTGCAACATGATTTTATTCTAAAGAAAAATATTTTAGATAATAATCGATTAAGACTATCAAATTTAAGACTATTAAATTATCTAGATAAATTATTTGTACAAAATTTGCGATGTTTTTCTTCATTTATTGATTCAAACATGAATCACAGATCGTCCGCGCCGGACGAGAGAAAGGATAGAGTCCAGTTTAAAATAAAATAAAAATAATACCTCTTTTATATAAAAAAAATACATAGATCATTTTATCTTATAATGATAATATTATAATTTATTTCGTATAATAAAATTTTAATTTAAATTTTTATATTATTTAAATGTTTCAAATTACAAAATTGTTGTGTAATTAAAAATAAATACAAAATAAAAATAACAAAAAGTGAAAAATGTATATAGAAAATTTTTTACAATAATAAAAACATTTTTCATTTCTTGTATTACATATAAATTTATTTACTAAATTTGTTTAAAAAACTATTTGAGCAAAAGTATTTCTTGTTCATAAGCTCTGAGATAAACATCGTTGCAATAGATAGAGACAAATATATGACAAGTTATCTTTGCATTATTCCTTGCACAGTGCTTGAGGTATAATGTCGTCTACATCATAATAATTCAGAGTCTGAATGCTGGATTCTCGTTTCGACGATGCACTTCTGAATGAGTTTTCATTGTATAAGATCACATCGTGCATGACATACAAAAGAACGAAGTGCTGTTGTCATCGAGATTGTAATTAATCAATATCAATTGTCAATAGTTTGCAGCAGTAGCAATCGAGAGAATTGAGTTTCGCTCATCGAAAGGAGCTGAAGTGTGAAATCGGTGTGAAATCGGGAATAATCAATTTAAGCATGCAGAGATCGCTAGAGCTCGTTACAGCTATCGCTATATATTGATTGAAATTCGGTTACACAGCTGGGAGAGAAATTCTAATTACGTGAACCCATGAATATTTTATCATAAATTCACATTAATCATCTAGTATGCGATTTGCGATCGTTCATATGGCGTTTGAAATATTAATCGAGCGAATTACGACGTAACGAAAACTAGCCAGATGATAATCCGCATGATACGTCATGCAAAGAGAAGGAGAATTATATATAGCATGCAATTGATCAATACATATTTAGCAATCATTCATAATTATCGTATGTTAAGAATGATCTTGAAAAATAAAAACAACTTCTTGCATGATATAACATTATTCTTCATTTTTTGATTAAATTTTTAACATAAAAAGAACAAACTTTAAAATTAAATAAATATAAACGTTCGTAAATTTCTGGGCTGTTTTAAATTTCTAGCTCTTCTTTTCAGGAATCTCTATTATTCATAATCATAGTAGAAAAGCTAAGATAAATATCGCTTTGAGCACAATTGCAATCGAATTTCGTTTCTTCATTGTAAAAGGGCGTTTCTTCTAATAAAAAGGGATGTATCTTTTCATATCTAACAACGGATCTCAACGGATCTGTTCCTCGTTGTTGGATGGCAACTCTCGGACGAACTTTACTCGTTGTAAGTTCTCGGTGTGATCAAGTACGTAAGTACAGGAGAATCCTATTCGACTTGAAAATTCTATCAAAGGAATTCTGATCGCCACCGTGGTCATTTGACCGAGGTCGAAGATGCGAAGAGAATAGGATGCAACCAGATTACACTCCGTAGACTTCGAAGTCTGTCTTTTGTCGAGGACAACTTCCGTCGAAAGAAAGTAAAGACATCATTCCTCTTACCACAAGTAGACACGAACGTATCGCGATGAGAGCCGGGAATATGGAAAGTTCGCAAAGTAAATTTGAGAGCGAGCTCGAGAAAAGAGAGGACAACTCAATTTTGAGTTTTAATCCAATCTCAGAGTCTCTCGAGTACCCGAACACGCCCATTGTTGACGTTCCACATGGTGTTTTATTCACTCAGTATCCTCTGATCTTCCCTACCCTCCACGCCCCCCCCCCTCTCCTCTCTCTCTC
>NW_012130081.1:5785475-5795698 GCF_000143395.1 Atta cephalotes
TAAATGAGAATTGCATTAGCGATTATATACGTCATCCATTAAAGTCCAATTAAAAATGAATAAAATATTACGGAACGTAATACATGAATCCGATCGCTACTTGGGTCTCATACACAGAGTGTAAAAACCATTCAGCATTTATATAAGAGATAGTATACATCATACTGAGTAAAAAAACCTTAACATAGGCTGAAAATTTAACCATTTCTGAGATATAAATAATTTCGTATATTAGTATCGTAACTTATCGTCTCTCTTCTATGTGTTATATACTTAAAAAAAGAGAGAAATTGAGATAAATAACATCGATTTAACAGAATTACAGATCTAATAAGGTGATCATCCATAATGCCCATCGTAGTGACTAGTTGATATCAACTTATTAATTCCCGATAAAATTTTTCATTATAAAGTGGATATGGAAATTGAATCAGAATATTCAGAAAGCGATTTGTAAACATTGAGATACATCTTCACGTCGCATGCGACACGTAGAAACCAAATAAGTCAGTTATGATATTAGCATACAGAATTGTTTATATCTTAAAAGAAACGGTTGAATTTCCGATCTATGTTCACTAAAGCTTTATTATTCACAATTAGTATAGTGTATAGTATCACCGTATAGTTGCTGAATGGTTTTTTGAAACATCCTGTGTAATTGTTGCATAAAAAAAAGTCTTATAAGGATCCTCTCGCAACAATAACAGAGGCTTAATATCAAATGTCTCTAAAATGGTTATTATAAAGCGCGATCGTAGACATATTTGAATAAAAAGAGGTCTGCAAATTACGTGGTGTTTGTGCTGGCCTCTCGGTACGCTATACTTTTTATCTGAGCCTATTATAACCCTTTATCGAACGAGTTACCATATATGCTAACGATGTTTAATTAGTATTCATTATCAGATAACGTTTCTCGGAATTTGGAATATTGTATGAGTATATAATATTAAATGTTACAATTATAATATGGAACATGTTGAATCCCAATGGAATTTTCAAATTAAAAGGCATTGCGAAAAAGAGAGATATCAAGTTATCGCAAAGAAATTATCAGATGGAGACATTATACTCTCGATTATATCAAGCAATATTATATTTCAAAAATTTGTAGAGTTGCTATTCACAATTTTTATATGAACAGAAAGATATAATTTCTTATGGAAAACTATAATATTTTTTAAATCACTAACATCCTTATTGATCCTTTGATCGCTCGAGAATTATTATTGTATAATAATATACATGCGTTGTAAGCTATTTATCTCAACAATAACTATTGTAATCTTTCAATCTCTATTATTCAATCTAATGATTTATTATTTTTAAAGAAAAAAATTCATTTCGCCAAATAAAATTATCACTTTATTTTTATATCGATCTATGCCGCGACACGCTATTATGTAATATATAATATATAATGTATTTTTACTCAAAGCTTACGTAATATTAAACTAACAGTTTTAATTTCCATTTGATGATGCACTCGAGACTCATTATAAAAATAATAATATCAACTGTCATTTGTAACATAAGAACTTATGAATATGGCAATTATAGTAAATATGATAAGAATGTAACAGAAACACCCTTTCTAATAAACGGTTTATATATGTAAAATATTTTAAATATTTCTATATTACTATTATAAATATATTGTAAGTAATAAAATATTTTTCTCACAATCAGTATCGAAGTGTCAATAATTTGTCATACAGAACTGTTTATAAATCATACATAACTGATTAAAACTTAAATTAGTTTAATAGATTGAATCTCAGTTATGTAAATAGATAACGAAGTTTTAGTTTCCATTAAATTACATACATACGTTCCTTCAGTAAATATTAATTTAAAACTTAATTAATTATTAAGATGTCTTATATTAAAAAATAAATTACATTGACATATCTTACAATCAATCATTTGTTTTATTACATTTTTAACTTATTTTATTCATTATATATTAACTCGCATTTATTATAATTCCCGCGGTATTGATTTTGTTAATAAAAGATATTATATTTACATTTTAAATAATAAAATATAGCATTACATTTTAAATAATAAAAATATAGCATTACTTATATATGCATTGTCAACACTATTATATCTCGTTGAAAATATTCCGTATAAATAGGTCATTAGAATGCATCAAGGAAAGAATTTTTAACGGGCTGAACAGTTACAGCCATTGGCGTTGCCATAAATGTCAGAAAGTAATAAAAAAATCTTAACTGCCCGCGGTCACCATAAAATGCGATCTCAATTCGAATCAATATATACAGTTGTGATTTTATTCGGATTGAATAAAAATATTATAGCGATAAGATGATACTGTACTAGAGTTATACTAAGGTGAAAATATTATAGTGATAGATTTTTACGATACATTGTTTACGTATTGTATACAATACAAATGCATTGTTATTAATAATTATATATGTTATTACGGATACATCACTAATTTTCGAGATATATTTATCGAAAGTTTCATAAAGCGACGATCCGCTTGAAAAATTCACTCGGCAAACAAAACGACGTTAAGTGTGTCGGTAAACCCGACTATATTTTGAAGCCGTAGCAATGATCGATCACTGCGATGTCGTCACACCACAGGTGCAATTGTTTTCACGAAGGAATCGGAGAATATACATATACATATATATATATAATGTCGCTGCGGCACCACGAACTGGCGTTAAGCCGATTCTAACCGCATTGTTGCTTTTTTTCCATTTCATACATTTTTGTCGATCAACCGCAGTAGATCTAGTTTGATCTTCTTTTCAATTTTGTGGTTCGCCAATAGTAACAATAAATAAAAAAAAGAAAAATTATCGTTATTGCAGATACATTTATCGAATATCAGGATGAGTTGGATTTTATCAATTTTCAAAAAGAAACTTTATTCGATCACCAAAAGTTTTTCTTCCTTTGTATTTCCTCGCTCTCTTCTCGCTTTCATATTTTATTTCCTTTATTTACAAAATTGGGAATACAAAATTCAATTGAGCAACAAAGCATATGATAAATTCGAAAATATGTGCATAATCATTAAAAATTAACATTTATTAAAGCACGTTAAATTTAACATATAAGATTTGTCTTTTATTCCTGTACTAGATAGAACTCTTTCTTGTTTTCGTCAAATATACCTATCTCGCTTTAAGTTCTAAAAGTACGGATATACTAGTTCAGTCAGAAAACAGGCCTAAATTCGTTCGCATCTGATTTGCAACTATTTCGTCAGATAAAATTTTTGATAACAGATATAGATAATATCACGATATATGTTCAAGAAGACAATAAGAAACAAAAATAAAATGTGTATCGAATTTCAATATGAAATATGCATTCAACACAGTATTTTATCAGTGCATTATATTCGTGTACTAATGCAGGACTTTGTGGAGAGTCGACCAAAGACACACAAAGCATAGAAATGCCAAAAAATTGAAATAGTAGATAATCTTTAAACACAGATTTGTACAATCCTGTTACTTTAAAATCGATCGCAAATAATACGTAACTGTTGTAAAAAAAAAATGGTAACGAAAAGCTTATCAACACATGTTCCAAATATCACCACGACATATATACTTATGCATTTAAAATGAAATAGATATATATTTAATGTTTAACGAAAGCAAGAAAAAAATTTAGTCTAGTGCAGCAACAAAGAACAGAGATTATGTAAACATTGTAATACAACTTACATTGATTGAATTACGAAACAGCAAAAGCAGATTAAAAATTAACAAAAAGTATTCGTTTATACATGCAATTGTATTTTGCAGATGTGGTGATTATCTTTTAAAATTATAATTAAATCGGAAAATAATGATTTACTGCTTTTGCGCGTACTCGCGTGCGTCACATCTTAATTATTTTATCGTAAATTTGATTATCTTATTTTCAAGAAAATGTTTTAAAATATGATCATGACAAGCGTGACATTTTTGTATATTCTACTTCATTAAATTGTCTTGTCATCATAATATTATTGTATTGTCATAAAAGGTATGACAATGGAAAAATTAGTTACGTGATAAAAAGAAATAATTCAAATATCACGATAATTCAAAAATCATAAAGTTAGAAAAAAATGATAGAGGGTTTACGAGAGATAACGTTAAATTTACGTAAATAGAATTATTTGTTAATATGATTTGTCATTACTCATTTCCGAAATAACTTCTACGTTCTAACTTCTAACATTTTCTGCACATCTTCCACTCAGGTTGACTGTTGTCCTATGAAGTAAATCACTAAAACGATAATTTAATCCTATTATTCTATTATGGTCGGACGCTCATTAACGAAATGACAAGTTAAATTTCACGAAAATCACATGTTACAAGAGGATCATAACAGTTACAAGAGGAACTTATAGACGATATTCTTCTATTTAGTCTATATAAAAGCTTGAGGACTTAAAAGCAATGTTAAAAGCAATTCTTATCGTCTTCTTAACAGTTTCCATAAAGTGACTTTTCTATGTTTTGCGGAATACTCTTACAAAAAAATTTTTTTTAATATTTACAAAAATTTTTTTAATAATCTTAAAAATAGTGGAATTATTCGACAATATATCAAAAATAGATTCAACATTATAACAAACGATATTTTCTTATGATAATATTATGGTATCATGTTAAGTATTTCAATCGTGCTTTAACATGAAAACTTTAAATGAAAATTATTGAAAAAATTAGTTAGAGAAAATTAGATATTTGTCGCTTTGTAGCGTGTCGCGCACCAATTACAGATGCAAACAAACTTGTGTAAATAAAATTGAATTCTTCGCAGTTAAAAATCCGACAACCACTGGATGGATTTCGTTTAATGGATTCTTCTAGATTATTGTGACATAATCAATCGCTAATATGAAATTGCAAATTCTCATTAGCAATTATTTATTTATATAAATAATAGCAATTATTTATATAAATTTAGACTCGATATTTGCTTCCATCTACTAAAGTAATTGAAAATTACGAAATAAACGAAATAAAAAGAAATTCATTCCGTAAATGATCGTCTATATAAGATCTTTTTAAAATTATATTTTTAATGTTCATCAAAATAAAAAATCTTTTAATTTATCTTTTAATTTTAAATTAAATTTAATTGTAAATACTACTTCTGTATTGTAAAGACATTCTTTTATATATATATAAAATAGAAGCAATTCTTAATTTGATCCATTTCGTTGTAACATTGTTTATAACAAATATAATATAATATAATTATTATTAAATCTTCTTTCCTTTAAGTTTTATTTAAAGTGCATATTCAGAATTCCGTAAATAATCCATATGTAATACGATTGAAAAGAGTGGCATGGTTCCGATTTTTATACGCTCATGTTAATGCGCAGTCTCGACAACGACACTATGAAAACTATCTAAGGAAATAAAGTTTATAGTGATTGAAGAAAGAGCTCACCAATGTCGCTTAGGAGCATGTTCCACAACTGTAGGATGTCTTACAATTATCAAATATTTCTTCACTACAAATTCTTTGGATGATTTTAAATACTTCTTTTTTGAAAATATTGAAGCGCCTCATATAGTATTTAATTAATTAATAATTAAAGATAAAAACACCGTTATCGAATTAAATTTTATAAAAAAATTACATTAGAACATTACTACAGTAATATTTAATTAAAAATTAAAAAATTTTACTTTAATAGAGGACTTTGATTTAAAATTTATTAAAAAAGAAGTAAGGATATCTATAAGTACATTCATAAGGATTCATAAGGACTCAGAAATACAGATAACCATAGAAATTGTGGTTAAAAGATCATCCAATGATTATAAAATACTCCGTATATCATATGCAATATCATGCAATGCCGTATACCGTCGTTTAATGATGAAGGGATTTTGATATGGTGAATAAAAATAGCTCAGGAAATGAGTTTCTAATCAGGACTTTATATCATGCGCTTACTTTGCGTGCCGCCTCTACGCCTAATTTAAAAAAGGAGTGGAAAATCGAAATTAAACAGGGAATTCTTTACCAGTTACAACCCTACACCGAATCAAATTGACTCATTTTACGGTGCCTTAATTTCCGTGACGTTAACGATTATGATAAGTGTAACGAGCTAGATCGACAGAAAATCCGATTCGCCTTGATTTCAATTTACACTCTATTATCTTTGCCTCCCACTGTTCCGGTCATATTCGGCCTTCTCTAGCCCGTCTCTCCTCTCTCATTTTCTACGCTTTATATGCGCCAGCAAGAACGCCTTTCCCCGACGATAGGATATTTCCCTAGTTCGATACCGCTTATAATGCCGCCGGCTATTATGAACATTATTCTATTAACGTGGCCTTATCTTGAAAGAGAAACTGGAAACTAATTAAAATTTACTTTCATAACTAATGTTTAGTGCACATATTGCAATATATTCTCATGTTATCTTTAATAAAAATTGATTTATAATGATTTTACATTGATTCATAACGAGTTTTTGTTTATACATAAAACACAATGAAACTTTATCACCAACATTAAAAATGTTTTAAACATAAAAATATTTTAAAACATATGACATAAATATTGCACATTTTGAGTCATTCTAATGTTATTATATTTTTTCCTCCTGTTAAAAATTTAATGAACGTTGGATGAGAACACTATAGCGTTTAATAATAAATATTGCTTGCCAAGAACGTTTATTTAGTAAAAATGGAATGCATGGAAATACACTGGTGCTACAATAATAAAAGGCTGATAGAGTGGATAAAATGATGCAAAATATTTTCGAAAATATTTATAAAAGATGTATATGTAATACAATTTTTTTCAAATTTTCTACAATTTCTATTATAAATTTTCTTCTGAAATATTACATTTCGCGTCTTATTTTATTTCATACATTAAATTTATACTTTAAAAAAGATAACACAAAAATAGATAACAGATTAAAAGAATTTCTGCAACCATTTTTTTATAATCAATTTTTTCTAAAAAAATGGAACATTCTGTAAGTATATATTTTGAATATGAATATAAATCATGAAATGTCACGATAAATCTGATAATTGTACGATATAATAAATTCAAGTTTGCAAAAACAAAACAAAATCGACTTAAGCTCTGTAAAGCTTCCGGTATCATAATTTTTATTACATCGCATTAAAATTTTATCAAATAACATATATAGACTGCACAAAGGATGTAGAAAACTAGTAAGTGCTAAAAATAGATTTATATCTGCATTTAAGTCATTATACCCTATACAATAGCATATTTTTAAGGAACTATTTAAAATGTCAAAGCGTTCAAAGTTGTTAAGAAATTTAAAAAAACACAGGTAGAATTATATAAAATTACAAAATGGCATTGACTATATTTATAAAATGTTCAAATCGCGAATCTGAAATTCTACAAAGTGCAATGAAATCTGTTTATCACCTGTTTATCAAAAATTCAAATTTGCTACTAACTAAAATTGTAACATTTTTCTTATATTATAAGAAAATAATTTAATTTTATATATAATAAAAATATTTAGGCGGATCCTGGACATTGAAAACTTATGCAAAAAACAATTATTGCTTTTGTCTATCGACATGAAACATTTTTCTTGCACTATACGAATACAGTACTCATGGTTTATAATCTCATAAGCGTGAAAGCCACGATCATTTCAAAAGATTTATCTAACAATAACATCTCTCTCACGTACAATATTTTTACATTATGCTTTTTTTCTCTTTTCTTTCATTCATTTCATATAAAAATATTTCTCGGATTGTGTTCTGTGCTTGATTGGAAAGTTTTTTTTTATCATTGTTACCGTAATACATTATTATTATTATTATTATTATTATTATTATTATTATTATTATTATTGTTATGCAGAGTACGAATAATAAGACTGATATATTACGTATTAAATAATGAGATTAATTTTTTGTTAATACAAGTATTTAATTTTATAATATTTTTTATTATTATATTAATTTTATATTCCTTCACTTTTAGAAGCCACATAATTTTACGGCATATAATTGCTCATGGAATGATGTATTCTAATTAATTATTTGATAAATCATGATTTTAATAATAAATTTATGAGTAGAACGCAAGAGAGTTAATAAAGTATCAGTATGCCCTAACTCATGTTAAATCCAAGATTTGTAACTTCTATCATTATCTTGTCTTTCGCTTGAAATTACATCTCAGATCTGGAAAATCCTTCTTCTTTCCTGCCTTCTTTCTAGGGAACTGACAAAATTCAGTACAAAACTATTTATCTGTAAACGTCGCCAAGAACCTATATATCATTTATTCTAGAACTTTTAAAATAATTTAAATTTCCGTCAACAAATAAGTCTAAGTTTAATGTGTTTTCTTTTTCTTCAATTATTTAAAAGTAAAACAATTAAAAAAATAGTTATCTTTATTAAGAGAAATATTTCATGTTCCATAACTGATAACAATTGAATTAAGATCGAGTCTCGGCACATTAATTTTAATTAAACAAATAGAGACAACAGAGAACGATAAAATGACTTTTAATGCACTTGCTATAAGAGCTGTCACAATTTCGCGAACTTGCTTATTTTTAACACGTCTTGCAATAAAAGTACATGGCGTGCTTTCAAGTACAGATTTGCAGTTAGCTTCCTTATTACAATTTTGGAATACCAGAACACATTTACTGCGGCAAAGAAGCACTTTCATGTGCTTTCTTCGCTTCCGGCGCTTAACGTTGTGGATCCTGGATTATGGTTGTTTCACGAATCCTCTCCCAAGCTTTTCAACCGTATTAACCAACCGAGACAGAACGTTCCAACTGTTTTGCGTTTATGCGCGTTGTTCAAGAACTTCTTAACGTTCGCTGGAGCATTTAATAATCATTATTTCATCCTTCGTGGAGAAATGCTAAAAGTGCAACTACCGAGCTTTTTACATCTTAAAATTTATTTGTATATTTCGAAAAGAAAAGAGAGAGAGAGAGAGAGAGAAAGAGAGAGTAGAGTTTATGAACCAAATTATTTTCTTTAACAAAAATGTGATAAATTACTCATATTTATCATTAATATGTGCATATAAATAGTAATTATAAAAAGAAATATTTTTTCACAGCCGTAAATAATAAGTATAAAAATAATAAATAATACTCTGATACAACTAGATCAATTATTATATACAACTTTTTATATAATACACTTAACAAAATACAATAATTATATAGAGGTAATTGTAAAAATAAAAATATATTAAAATTTTTGTGTAGTTACGTACAATGCAATTTATTGTGCAATACTATTTTAATATTTAGATCTTTCTTTGAAATAATGTATTTAGTTCTGAAGAAGACAACTTCCAATTACAAATAGAAAAGCAGAATACGTTAGAGAGAAGCAACGTGACAATGTTACAAATTTTCTTGCCTAATTCGCAAATTGCACAAACGTGGAAATTATTCTCGATCCGCAAGATATTGGCAAACAAAGAAAATCAAATCGAGTTAAATCGACAATTCTGAATGACAACTACATCGCTTTTTATCGAAAAAGGACGAATGTAAAATCTCAATATAAAACTCACGTTGCTTTTCAATATAATAACAGTACAATGATTTAAAAGAAACTAATATTCATATATTGAATTTGAATATTATTCTTTCAACTCTGATTAACAGGAAAATTCTATCTAGCAAAGACGTAGCTAAAACTTTAAAACAAAAGAATTTTGTCGAAACCGATAAAAATTTATATCTGCAATAAAAATACAATTAGATGTTCTTGTCAATTTTTTAATTCAATTTACTTTTTGTAATTTTCTTTAGATCAAGTAAAATTAAGTTACTAAAAAATATTCTTCGGATATTCAATCAGAGGACATTAGATATTCCGCTATACATGAATGAATAAAGTATGAGTAAGAAAGCATCGCGCGTAGCTGAAATTTCGTATTTATTATTCTCTTGACGCACTTTGCATATCGGGACGCTGCATAAAGCGATGTTTGGGATCCCATGCAAATTCCCTCATCTAGTCATCAATTTCTTGAAAAGGATAATGGATAGAATATACAATAGTTTTTCTGATATTGGCTAAAGGTTGCCAAGAATTATAGCTTACGCTACGCACCATACACACACACATACACACACACACACACACACACACACACACACACACACACACACACACACACACACACACACACACGCGCGCGCGCGA
>NW_012130081.1:5800196-5802669 GCF_000143395.1 Atta cephalotes
TATATATATATATATACAATACTTACATGAATAAATTTCCAAATATATCGATTGTTCTAAAAATTGCATGTAGAGGGTGTTCTGAATTTAAATGACAAAACTTAGAGAATCGATGAACTATGAAAAAAAGACAAACCTCCTTTAGAGGTATACTTGTTTTTGTTTTAAAGAAAATCACAAAAAAAAAGACAAAGTAGTTTTCATTTTTGTATTTATTTATTATTATTTATTCATTTACATTTATTGTTTAAAATGTTGCCTCTTACAACAATGCACGCATTGCATGCGGACAGCTCATGTTACAGCCAAAGTGATCTAGTGAACGTAACTTTTAAGCGTGATTTACACGGGGTGATTTTTATTCGCTAGAAGCCGCGTCGTGACGTCATTAATTCTCTCGACTCTGCTGCTATTCGCTTGAAGCAAGTTTCTTAATTCATCCGCGAATTCGCTGATGGAAGCTTCTTGTATACTTTTATTCGCTAGTGACTAAAATTTTAAAGTCGCAGCGTTAAATGGTCGCTAATGATCAAGCAAATAGTTGGTCACAAAGCACAACAACGGCTCGAAGTATGTCATGACATGATTATTCTCTGATGCTTATGGTTTGAGTGGCCGATGCGTTTCGGAAAAATTCGTCTTCTCACGCTGATGACTTAAAAATTCGCTCTGGAGGAACAGCAAGAAACTAGCGACAATCTAGCGATAAGCGTCAAACGCGGTCGATTATACGCGATTATACGCTATAAGAATGAACTCACATTTAGAAGAAGTAGCGAATTCGCTATGACGTCACTAGACGTGGCTTCTAGTGAATAAAAGTCGCCTCATGTAAATCACGCTTTATTCTGTCTGGAAATCGGCGCTTCACTGCCTGAAGCATTATCGTTGAAGTCGAAAACAATAATATTCCAAAAATTATGTTTTGTCCTTTTTTACGATTTTCTTCAAAACAAAGCAAAAACGAAGATAATCTTATATCTTTAAATTTTTTTTCTTAGTTTATCGATTCCCTAGTTCGCTCCCGAAGTTTTTATAATTAATTATATTTCTCTCTTTAAATGGATCAATAGTTCTATGTACTATGTAAAATATAAACTAATTACTCGCTGTAATTAGTTTAATGTCTTCGATCATGCTCTCTAGTCATCTAATTTTAAGAATGTTTATACATATACAATATATGATAAAAAATCGTGAATAAAACAAGTATAGATTTCAACAATTCTAAATTCTCTCTAAATAAAATAACTAACAAATACGAGAAAAATTAGTGAACATTATAGCCGTCGAAAGAAGAGGAGAAACAGCTACTTCTGATTCTCGTTGATTTGTACTCGTTTTTTTTTACTGATTGCATTTCACAACCACCAACAATTCTGTGATTGCGAGTTTAATCGGAAGTTTTCCATGATCACTTTCGTACACTTCCGGCGCGGTGCGGTGATAGTTTGTTTAAAAAAGACCTAACAAAACTATCTTTGTTACTGCAAACGCTTGCGCCGCTAATCTGTTGCACGAACAATTCCATTAGCATTAGCGCATTACTGTACACAAAAGTAAAGGCGCATAATAACAGCTTTAAAAACGTGTGAGCACGACTAAATTAATGTCGTTAACTAAATTAATGTCGTTAATGTCATTAGTTGATAACGTATCATCACAATTGTATTTCGAGTATTTGATTCCGTGTAATTATCCCTTGATCTATACTACACCACTCTCCGTTAAACATTGCACACTCATAAGCGCGGTGAGACATACTGCTTCGTTGCGAATGCGATATAATCGTGCACGCGTGCACTCGAAGTAAAACGTCTCTTAGCCAATCGTTGTTTTTGTCAGAATATTTTTACGACAGGAAAAACTGGATGTTTAAGTCGATTTTGCCGTTATTAATCCTTCGTAATATATTGCGATTATTGGCTCTTAATGGTTATCGAGTTTATCAATTAAAACGACTAAGCCATTCATAACAGGATTATATCAATGACATCGATGTACGAAATTTTATAATATGTAACTCTAAGTGAGTGCATATTTTTATCGAAATGTAAAATCCTTATATACAACGATACTTTATTTCGGTAAAATACACTGATAAAAAATTAAACGAGCCAGTGTTTATATGGGATTAATGCGTTACTATTAAAAGCATATTTATACATAATTGAAAATCCCATTAATCCGCCCATTTAATCTACATTTTCAAAAGGCGTAGGTATATATTAGTTAAACATTCAAATCATATTATAAATAATACATGATGTATTAAAACAAATTGAGCATAGTAAACAAATGTGCATCACATTATAATAAATTTCCTCAAAAATATTTCCATATAATTAGATAAACCAAAGAAATTTTAAACATAAAAAATATAAATGTATAATATTAATTTACATGTAGTAAACATTCTGTTCACAGAAAAAGTACATATATATATATATATATATATATATATATATATATG
>NW_012130081.1:5813735-5816118 GCF_000143395.1 Atta cephalotes
ATTATATATAATTTATAGAATAATATTTAAGAACTTTTTTTTATATTTGATATTTTAAATGCTAAAAGACAATAGCACAAAATTACGAAATATTTATAATTTTATATTATTAGATTTGACACGTGTTATCATTTTGACTATCCATACAAATCCTCTTGAATATGCAGTAATATATGCAACTCATACAAATTTTGCTTCGCATAATTTCATTTCAATTTTGGACTTCTGTGAATATAAAAAAAAAAGTTATATTTGAATAATGTACGCGAATTGAATATCGTGGATTATTTTACTAGATTATTTTACCGCATAATCCGAAAATCAGAAAACCCACAACGTGAACGCATCCCGATCGTTATTGCGTATTCCAACCCGCGCTGAATCTAATTGCAAATCGCTTGCGTGTAATGGCTCGGAAGCCAAAGCTGGAGCGGTCGATTACCATGGGTTTACAGTCACCATTAGAGTCGATTACAGCAGGCTTGTTCCTAGTTTCGCTAATGTCGGGATTATAACGTCAGAGGGAATAAATTATAAAACTTTTTAAGTATTAATTGTTTTAAATATAACAAACAATCGTTCGGTTAATATTAGAATAAAAATAATTTTACCTAATTAGAATAAAAATAATTTTACCTAATTTTTACCTAATTTTTTAATTATGATTCTCACATATATTTTTTTTCGTAACTTATATACACATACACAAATACGATTTTATTATATAAAATGTGATTGTTACAGTGCTTATGCAGACCGAGCGAAACTTTATCAAATTAAAAAGTAGTAATCAATAATTCATTCAGCAAATACATTATCTTTTTTATATATGTTTTCTAATATCATAGAAAGCTAATATTATAAAAAGCTATAGGCTGCGATTGGAGAACGCGGATACCAAAATTATGGTCAATCTAATCGTGTTTTCCGTTTAATGAATGATAAAGATAGAGTAAAGGAATAGTGCACTTCTTCCGAACGTAATCAAATTGTATATGAAATTTTAAGGTTTTTTTTATTTGGTGACATGACACAAGTTGTGCTAATTAGTGTTGTTCGTTTTTGTTACTTGTCTGTTGAATGTCGAAGAAAACAGAATGATGCATAGTTGTATCGACTTGAATCTAAATAGAGAAAGTAATTATCTCATTTACTTTTCTCTAAAATGTTACACATTCCTGTCCATTCAAAGTAAAAGAGAAAGATATAATATATATAATATATAATATTTTATATACAATAACAAAATTTTAACGACGCTTATGTTTCTTCGACGCTTATGCTTCTTTGCCTACAAAATTACGATAAGCAAAATTTATAAATACGTTTCAATTAAAATCGACAAAATTGATTTTAACTCTTATGCATAAAGAAATTAAAATTATGCAGTAATATTATTTATAATTCAATTTGTCGCATTATTTTATAAGAATAAAGATCCATTAAAATGTTAAATGATATATATATTTTTCATATTTTATATTTATATTCCTTTAAATAAAATTTATTTGCTACAAAATCCATACAAAACATGCTCACGGTTAATTTATATTTGTAAATTTATGATGAATAATACATATGTGCGTTTATAACGCAAATTTTCAACAAGTTAATAAACGTAGTTCAAATTGTGCCATTATTATAATTAATACACGCGTGCACTTTATTATTTTATGGAAAAGTTTCTTTATATTACATTTTATATTATGTTTCATTCGTTGACAGTCTCGTCAACATGTTATTCCTTAATAAATCATTATCTAATTAATCAACAATACAGTATTGTTCGCGTTATTGTGAATTTCATCTATATAGCTTGTTCTATACATGGAACATTTTATTAGGCAGGAAATTCGCGGTAGGCGTTGAACCGCGAGTGCCTTGAAGATTCTCGACACGCTCATGTCGAAACGACGTGACTCTCGGTGAGCAAATTGTAGGTTTTCAGAGTTACTTGACCTGAAACAAGCTGCATTAGTGAACTAAAACTTCCTTATTTCTTATACCAGCAATCTTTTTCACACTAATGGACGCCAGATAATGTTGATTAATTATATAAAATGAACATTTCTTTGAAGCGTACAACAATTAATATTTGTAAATGTAATAAATAATGACTTAAAAAGAGAAAAGAAAGACATAATAGCATTTCATTATAAAAATAAAATTAGAAATATATTCTAAATTTCAAACTTTTTCAGGATTTTTTATCTGTTTTTACATTTTCCCGAAGAGATGTGTTTTTAGAAACACGCACTTAAAATTATTATTTTATTTCAAATTTATCATTTATATAAATTCTAATATATCACAAAATAAATAAACACACACACGCACACACACACACACACACACACACACACACACACACACACACACACAC
>NW_012130081.1:5821863-5824872 GCF_000143395.1 Atta cephalotes
TGTGTGTGTGTGTGTGTGTGTGTGTGTGTGTGTGTGTGTGTGTGTGTGTGTGTGTGTGTGTGTGTGTGCCAAATTTAAAAAATAAAATTTTAAAAAATTTTATAGAGAAAGAAATCCGTATGCGCGATCACGAAAATACAAAAACTACAACACAATTGTGTGAATTATGTCAGAAATTCTTACGACTACGCGACTATATAAAAATAGACGAAAAGTTTCCCAAGAATTCTCACATAGTTTTCGGTTAGTGTTATCGCGTCTCAATTTAAATGTAAAAGCGCATAAATATTTTACTTTTGCAAAAGTCAATACTTTCTACAACAGAGAAAATTGCTCTTAATATCATTATCATGAAAATAAGAAAAAAAATTAGCTACTACATTAATAGATATTGTTATCTGTATTATATGTATATTTTATTCGATTCTATATATAGTAATTTTTTTCCAATTTCATTTAATGTTGAAATTAACTTCTTTTATTCCTTTGTCATCGCATATTCTTTTAATTATTTGACTTATTGTTCAGAGGTATAAGGAAAAATAGTATATTGTTGAACTATAATTTTAAATAGGATTTTAAATCAAATTAATGTACAAGAATATACAGTTGAATAATGTATATAGAAAATTATGTATGTTGGAAGAAAAGAATTCCAATATTTCTAGTTTGCAACTGCCTATTAAAAGATATTAGATACGAGAGACTTGTGTTACATTAAGGCTTCCCGATATACGAGAATTCGCATAAATAAAGTTGTCTCGAGTTGTCGGATTAGTCAACATTTCACTTTAGATGAATTAGCTCTCTAAGGAGAATAGAGAGTTATGAATTCCTAATCCAGCTTATGTGCATTTGATTTATGTAAGAGTAGGAGTATCTACAATTCCACATGATATCTGTATCCACGTGAAATGCATGCAGCATTTCAACGCAGAGATACAGACCACAATTTCTATAGATACATATTCTCGTTAAGATGTTATACAGATGTCGATTAAGTGTTACTACATATGCACCTTTAAAAGAAACAATATTTCACATATACTAAATAAAATATCTAAATCATGTATAGCAATTTATATATACGTATGATTTGTATAATAATACAACAATGGCAACTTGAATGAATGAAGACTCTTTTTTTCATTAACTTTTTAAAATTATATTGAAGTACAAAAAGTAATAAATATTCTAAAAGTTTATACAAAGAAAAGTTTTACATTTCCCGCTGTGATTATTTTACATTTTATGTTAAAATCACAGTTTCTATGTTAATTTGCAATATAGATTGTCCTACCATTATTTTAATATTTCATTAATTTATCAAGTTTAATATATGGTGCATACATGCGTGCGTGCGTGCGTGCGTGCGTGCGTGCGTGCGTGCGTGCGTGCGTGCGTGCGTGCGTGCGTGCGTGCGTGCGTGCGTGCGTGCGTGCGTGCGTGCGTGTGTGTGTGTGTGTGTGTGTGTGTGTGTGTGTGTGTGTGGGTGTGCGCGCATAAATTCTCAATGATATATCAAAGTTACATATCAAAATAAATTACCTTTAAAAATTCACTGTTACATTTCTCTGATGTATTGTACAGATATCTCAGAATATCGAACACCCAATGAAACAAACTGACGAAACTATTATTTTTCACGATCCAATTGAGATAAGAAATCGAAATATATCAAAAGTACATCGATTCATAGAGTCTAATCGCACTGTTGATTAGTATCAAATTTGATTGTTACTGTAAGCTAGGATTAAAAGTGCTACTGCATTTCTAATCGTCAATGACAGTTCGCCAAGACATAAGAGAGAAAGAGAGAGAGAGAGAGAGACTCAGATAAAAATCTAACTTAAAATATCGTCTAAAAATTTATTGTTTACAAATAGTCTTAAAAAAATTAAATTCTAATAATAAGTAAGAAATAAACAAATTGTAATTCAAAGTGACATTTTGGAATTTTCATTTTAATTATTAGAATTATTTAAGTTAGAATGTTTTGATTTTATTTTTATTTTCAAATCTTAACTTTATATTTTTAATTTAATTAAATTTAAACATGATTTCTATTTTAATTTTAATCCTAATATTGATTTGAGTTTTATTTGAATATTATTATTATAATATTGGGTTGTTCGGAAAGTTCGTGCCGTTTTTGAAGGAAAAATTGGAACGCAAAAGATTTAAATTTTTAATTTCATTTATTAAATTTAAATCTTTTGCGGCACGAACTTTCCGGACAACCCAAATATCAATCATATCAATTTTCTGAAATGAATCATAGGCGCGTGGAACACAGCCAAGTGCTGATTTGAGTGTTTCTAGCGTTGCAACGCGGTACACCAGCTTTCTCGCTTCTCACCATATTGACTCGCTCGGTTGCCATCTCTCGACCACGCGCACATCACGCTTGCCTTCCTTCCTTCCTTCCTTCCTTTCCGGATAGAACCGCTACTCTCCGCCGCGTAATTGGCTGGAATATCTAATGGATTCGGTTAATCCCTTCACGAAGGGCTGGTGGTTGCACGACGGCACCAGGATTGAGCAGATAAAGTCCGAGTCTCGTTCGCCCCATGTATGATACGACGATCGCGATAACTCGGCATGCACTATAGAGATTAGACTGAAGGAATTCAACGATAAACTTAAATTCCTTGTTAACGTGGAAATAGCGACAATATCGAAATTCTCAACATGTGATGTAGACTAGTTGTAAGAAATATATTATGATATTATATCGCAAAATTCAAAATATTTAATATATTATAATATTGCTCAATAGAGTAACTTTACCTTCGAAACCAATAATTGCACTTTTTGTTTGACGACTTAAAAAAAATAAATTAATTTCTTGCCAGTAGTTATAGCATTAGTAATATTATAGTTATATTATAGTTATATTATAGTAATATTATATTATATCTCTATTCTTATTATTAGAAAAGTATATTGCAAAAAAATAATACATTAATCTCTCTCTCTCTCTCTCTCTCTCTCTCTCTCCTCCTCCTC
>NW_012130081.1:5831050-5832377 GCF_000143395.1 Atta cephalotes
TCGCGTGCCTTGTGTGGATATAAAAATCGACTCAAAAGTAGATACGAACGAAAAGTCTTTCTCGAAGTTTACCCGACGAAAAGAAAAGTAATTCTCTAAGGGTTGCCTCTCGTGGCAAAAGAAAGACGAACGTGGAAGCGTGTCGTATTTCGTGCCGTTATTATTAACGTGTCGCACATAACGTGCGAACGAGTCAACAAGTGGCAATATATTTTGCGAATGTATTCTTAGTATAAGCATTATTTACGCTCTTGCTAGACCAGACGTAAAAGACTTTATAGAGCAAAAGATGAAAGAGGACAACTTGCCGCCAGTTGAGACTCGTGCTAAAGGCGATGGCGCCTTTATGCAAAAATCTTAAAGTTTCGGTACACTTGATTGGTAAACTTGTATATCAAACTCCAAAGCATATCAAATTCCAAAGCGTTGCTTCGTGCGATCGATGATATCTCGAAAGTAAACTTTAAACGCTCTTGAGCATAATACCGACCTTCCTGGGACCAAGAAATGTTATGGTTATGATGCTTCGAAAAGGCTACCGATTATATAATTTCAATAAAAAACTAAATGCAATTATCATACTCTATATGCCGATCGCGAAGGAAATTATGAGAAAAAGTTTACTTTCATTTACGAAGAAAATAGTCACCAAACAAAATAATTCACCGCGAAAAGAAAGATTCAATGGAACAAATGAAATAAATAACTCAGAAATATGCGATAAAATTTACGACATTTTTTGTTGTCTCGGTGCCGTTAGTTTTAATTGTATGCGATATTGCGAATATGAGTTATTTGCTTATGTTTTCAACGCATAAAAATACGCAACTCGCACATGAATATTAATATGCCAAGTGTGAAACGCTCTTTTTCCGTTGTCCGCGTTTGGACATATATTCTCTACTTCAGAATTCTCTCCTGGAATCTCACAGTTCCGGAACACATAATGTGTGTTTTCATGCAATCCTAATGACATTTCTTATGTGTAAACGACATGACTACTCAACCGTAGGCACGAAAAATTCTCTCGACGATTTTGGTGTCATTGACAATTTCTGTTTTTATCGCCTGTCAATTCGTTAGAATCGCGGATTTATAAAGAGTATCGTAATATCGCGCTCCCGAAAATAAAATATTTTTCCAGTATCACACACACACACACACACACACACACACACACACACATTGAAATAGCTTAGTAATATTGCACCCTAAATATTTACATAAGCGGACAACATGACGCAACATGAGACCCAGGGATATGTTAACCATCTCATGCTTGCCACTAGAATACGATACCGCTTTTTATACATAATAACGTTATAAA
>NW_012130081.1:5833062-5839040 GCF_000143395.1 Atta cephalotes
ATATATATATATATATATAAGGGTACATTTTTCTTTTTAAAGAGGTTTTTTTAGGCATTTCACTTTTTGTAAATTTTTGAAAACATAACGTCACCAACTCTCAATGTCATCGTCGTCGCCCTGCGTCGTCGTCGTCGAACCGGCGTCCGACATTATATGATAAAAATGTTTTTGAATTTTTGATTGCGGTTTTAGTTTCTGAATAATTTTAATCTAAAATTTATTTAAATTAAAATGAAATGATCAAGCGGCCATTGTATTTTTACATATTTGGCGTCGTTTGAGATTAGGTATTTAGAACTTTGATTTACTAAGTGTCGTTATTTTTAAGTAAGGAAGAATCAAATGTAAGTCATTCCCACGTAAAAAGAGAATGATTAACGTCATTACATTAAACGCTTGTCGACGTTGAAACATCTCAATCGCACATGATTTGATCAAATCATCAGATCGATCGATTTCAGAGTTGCAATTAGGAAATTATGCGCTCAAACGCGACACGATGGTATTCTATATAATTTGTTGCGACATGGTGGTGCGCACACACGAATGCAAACTTGCGCCATAACACGAGAATTATACATATACATAGATTTATCTCTTATGTAAAAGTAAATTCGTCACTGTCAAATTCTTATTCACATAATCGTTTTTCTGATTAGGGTCGGGTATTTGAGACTCATCAATTTTATTTGAATTATTATACTTATAAGCCAATATATAAGTCAACATGAATCATCGAAGAAAAGAAGTTTTTCTAAAAAATTATTTTTTAAAACTATTGTTAATGCGCGAACGAAGTAATTTATTATAAAATTTTTATATAAAACATTTTTCGACATCTTGAATAGTTTTTGAGTTTATAACGAAAAAACCGCTTTAGCTATAAAAAATGAATGTACTCTTTGAACTGTTTTTCGCCATGCTAATATTTTCTAAATTCATCTCTCTATCTACATGTAAAAGTTTTATAAAATCAGAAATTTGACATTTTGCGATGTTTTCCTTGTAAGTGTACTTTCGTTTAAAATTTTTGTAGATCTAAATTTTTTACGAAATCTATAATATGCTTCTGCATAATTTTGCCTCTACTGCAGAAGCACTCTGTGAATGAAAATCTTTTTTTTAATGATGCATTTATGCTGACACTCAAAAATTAACTTATATAATATTCAAATGAAATTAACAAGTCTTAAATACTCGATCCTAATAATAAAAACGATTACCGAAACAAAAAATAAAAGATATAACAATTTACTTTCAACACAATCCTAATGGTCATCCTGTATCATAACAATATATCTTTAATTCTATAATAAAAATATACGCCTATCATTTCTTTCAAAATAGTAAATATCGAGAAAATAACTGTTAAAATAAGATGAGCAAATTTTACTTGTTAAGATTATACTTGTAATTAATAGTCAGTTAATTGTAGAAAATATATAATCACGTTTGACATGATAGTTGACTCGATTGCATTTCGATGAGTAGCGCGGTGACATAATAGAATAGTCCGCGTCGCTTCCGACTCGAATCTCGCAATGCAAATGTCAACACAACACGTAGCAGCCTCGTTATATTACAGATGGTACGTTATCAAACTACAAGTCCATTCGCCAGTCAGTCTCACTGTGCGGACGGTAGCGCGACCATCTTGCCTACATCACTACACTTATAGGTAGGCAAAATAAGTACCAAAGCCGTACACGGATCGATTTGTTGTCATCACGAAATGCTTAACGTATTATGAAATAGATATATTAAAAAATGTTACAAAATTTGAAAACTATTGAAGATTGTTTTAGTCTTTTGCGACAGATGCTAGAACAGAACTTTATTTATAACTTTATATTATCGCCTATTTATTTATGTATTTTATGTATTTTAATATATATGTACAATTCTGAGTTTTCGAATATTTTTTATTTTATAAATAAAATTATATACGGATAAAATTCTATCGTCTCTTAAAAATCAATTATCAAAACCGCGAGATTTAATCTTAGGATAAACACATGAATTTTTTAAATCATTTGCGATTGAAATATTGCAATGTAAAAACGAATATTAAGCTAATTTTTTTGTATCTATTTATCGAACTATCCAAATGTCCAGACAATTGAATTCTTCAGCAGAAATATAAATACAAATCTTGGGAATTTAAGAACTCTTTGGTTCTTTTAATACGTTAAAATTAAATTAATCGTTTTATTTTAGTATTTGTTACAGTAATGACAGTATCGATAATAAAGTTTAAATTTCAACGCTTAAAAATATTTGTTGTTTTGCTATTACAAGAAGCGAAAGAAAAGTAGCCGATAATAATAGCAGACCTCCTCAAATAACAGATTGCTGTGAAAATGATTTTTTATTTATCTTTTAAATTCTTTACATATATTGTGAAATCTTTTGAATTTAATCACAATGAATTTCATGGAATAATCCATATTTTTTAGTTGTCATAAATATGAAGAGATTTTTTTAAACTCTGATATTCATTATTTTACCAAAAAAATATTAATAAAAACTTTTAAATAAAGAGAAAAGAAAGAGAGACAAAAATAAATAAATTAATTAAAAAACACTCGAAATAGAGATGGCACATATGAAATAAGATGTAAATGCAATATTTCAATTAAAGTTTCTGAAACCTTTCTTCATGTATGTTTCTGTCTCACTGCCAATATTTTGCATTCATATATGGATGACAATTAAATGGGTTTCCATATGGATTACAAAGCATAAGTTTCGCAATTAGTTTCTCTACCAAGTGCAACTAATTCAAAATACGGAATCAATATACCGACGACCGCATCATTGGTATTAAAGGCTGAGTCTTCATTGTTGACAAGACAGGTTTATTTGTAACGCAATGATAATCCCGGCTCCGGTTGTCAGTATGGATATCACCAATATTGTACATTATGGAAGATGGCCGGGATGTCGATACAGAGAACGATACCGAGGAAACATCAGTGTAGAACGAGCCGCGTAGTAAAATCAATAATCCAATACAGATGTCGACAATCTGCTTCCAGTTGACAAGCTCGTGAGAGCTTTTTCCTGATTATATACCCCATTAATATATCTTAGAGAGTATTTTCGGATATCTCAACAA
Source organism: Atta cephalotes (assembly GCF_000143395.1). NCBI lineage: Eukaryota > Metazoa > Arthropoda > Insecta > Hymenoptera > Formicidae > Atta > Atta cephalotes. The sequence goes on from NW_012130081.1 coordinate 5,836,184, forward strand.
ATCTTTGTTGCATATAACTCATATACATTTACCATGAATAATTTATTTAAAACAACTAATTTCATATTGATTATTGAATTAATTCCTGAATTAATTTTTAATCCCGAAAATAGATAAAGATCAAAGCGAAAAAATTAAATCACGAAAAGAAATAACAATCATGCGATATATATATATATGTATACAATACAAAATAAATATATAGAACATTTTTCGATTTAAGGAAATTCGAAATCAATTTCTATAAATTCACTAATCAAATAACGCACGCCGATTATAAATCGATATACAGAATCGCGTTTGGAAACGTTACTCCAGTGTGTCCCCGTGTATCATCTTATTTTTATTTAATATTGGATGAGCAAAAAAATAAAACGATATATGGAGGCACTCGAGTAACATTTAGGAAACGCCAAAATATGCAACTATAATTATAAGCTATAATAGGAAACTTCATCAAAATAAGTGTCAATATGCAGAAAATTTCTTGTAATAGATAGTAGTAACATTGTTTTTACTAAGCGAAGACGAACATAAGAATGTTATATAAAAAACGTGATTTGGAATTCTTAAGAAAAATCAACTTTTCGAACGGTGGAGTAATGACATCATATTGAATCTTATCAAAACAGTAGATACTTTAAGATGCAGCGGCTGCGACCCAGATCCTATCCTCGTATTTGAATGAGGCGCCGGAAGGAAGTTAAAAACAGATCTTATTTTTACTTTTATAAAAAAAAAAATTTTCCAATTGTTCACTAATTCAGATAAACGAAGCTGTATTTTAGGTTGAGTTAATGTCAAATGATTTATTTAAGTTTGTTCCTTCTTTTTGTTTTTGCTTTTCTGCTTTTCCTCCTTATATATATTAAACTTTTATGTACAGAGTGTCTCGAATTTAAATGGCCAAATTTTAGGAGCGCATAAGGAATCGATAAACTAAAAAAAAAAGTCTTTTAGAGATATACTCATTTTTACTTCTTTTTGAAGAAAATCGTAAAAAAAGAGATAATTTTCAAATATTGTTTTCAAAGAAAATATTATTGTTTATGTTTAGGACTTAAACGATAATGCTTTAGAAGCAGTGCGAGAGTATGCGTACCGATTTCCAAACAGAAGAGTATCGAATCGACGAGTCAATACGTTGACCAGATTAATGTTTGGCTGTAACACTATTTGTCTGTGCAAGATACAATGCGTGTATTGCTGCAAGAGGTCAACATTTTAATATTTACATTAAGCAAGTGATAATGTGAATAAATAAGTGTGAATCAATAAGTAATAAATAAGTAAAGTCAAAAATAAAAATTAAGTTTTGTCTTTTTTTTTGCAATTTTCTTCAAAACGAAACAAAAACAAGTATATCTCTTTTTTTCTTAGTTTATCGATCCTCTACACGCCTCCGAAGTTTGGCAATTTAAACTCGGGATCTGTACAGTAAACATTTCTGAAGATTGTCCTACATTCTTTTTAACACTTTACTATGTGTATGTTCTCAAATATAAATAATCTTATTTTTCATGATATAATTTTACATACATCTAAAACTATTATAACATCGATATTTATAACATTTAAATATTGAAGCTGTAATAATTTTAGTTGTGTGCAAAATTATATTGACATGAAAAATAAAACACATTTAAAACACGCCTTCATTCCTATACTTAAACGTGCGAATTTCAGACAGCAATTTAATTGATCAGCTTTTTAAACTTTTTTTATTTAAAAACTGTTATGCCTCGACATTTTGATATCTATTAAAATTTTTGTGTCGAAATGATTATATAAGATTCTATCATTAACTGTTGTCACGTGAATATAGACACTCTGTCATAGCCATAAATTTACTATATCTCAATATATTTCACATTTTTTTTTTATTACTGTCGTATGAAGCAAACAATATAAAATATGATATAAACAGTATAAACATCTTCGAAATACTTTTTCTTGCTTTTTCTTAATTACAATTTCCTGTTAAGTAATATTAGTTATTTATAACAATATTGTGGAACATTGAAATAATAAACTTTCAGTGTTTCAACCGAGGAATAAATTATAGAACTAATGTTGGCGGTGGATCCGTTGGGCCCATTTAATTCCATTATACGATACTTAGGATCGTAACATTCGGAATGTTTCGTGCAAACTTTCGCGATTTGGAGCATACTGAACATTATCGCCTCAACTCAAAACGTTTGTTAAAATACGTAAAAGCTTACAATGAATTCTGTTAATTAGGATTTTACATGAGGACAAACTCTAACCGTTTATATTATTATTTACAAAAATATTCGAGTCTTCTCAACTTGAACTTGATGTAATTAAATTTTTTTCTTTCAGCTTGTCAAAGCACAGTGATGCAAGTATACAATGCACAAAGTTTCTTCAAAGTTAAAATGCTGGAACGCCAAGAGATTGGCACTGTTTGACAGTTTTTTCTCTTTTAAAGTTTTCTTTTTAATTATTATGGATATTTGAGATGTAACATTGATTGTAAAACAAAAACATTATTTTGAGAATGTAGATATTTTTTTTGATATTTTTTTTATATTCGCAGTAGTAAATTGTTAGGATTATAAATTCTAACATCCAAACGGATAGAAAATTTATTAAAATGTAATGATAACATATGCTTGAATAAATAAGCAATTAGTCACATAAATGTGTACAAATAAATTAATTTCTCCAGCTATTATATGTTTGTTAATTGACTCTGAGACAATTTGATTGGGGTAACTATACTGTGTTTCAAAACTAATACATAGATTATAGATTGACATATTGAAAGAAATGCAATTAATTAGAAAAAAGAAATAATTCTCCCCCCCCCTCTCTCTCTCTCTCTCTCTCT
>NW_012130081.1:5845043-5848309 GCF_000143395.1 Atta cephalotes
AAAATAAATAACTACCCCCTCCCCCTCCCTCCTCTCTCTCTCTCTCTCTCTCTCTCTCTCTCTCTCTAAAATATATTTCAAATTGATAGGTACAACGATAAAAATTTAGTATAGATTTATGTAGGAAGATGTAATATTATTAAGAATTTTTGTTGCAGTTAAATTATTCTCATCTCATAATAATAATTCTCATAATAAGCAAAATTAATATTGCTAATTAAGAATTTTTGTTGCAATTAAATTATTGTGGATCAAATATTATATTTTTTATCACATATAAGATAGAAAGCGATATGAATTATTTACTATGTACCTCATATATGATCATGCATACTAATTACTAACTAACATAATGTCATGATCGATCCTTTCTTTAGCACCGATGATGCAAACATTATATTCTCTTATGCTATGAATATGAAATGCGAAACTTATGAAGGCGCGTTGAGGCTCGTCTTGCCGAATATTTGGCAAGTGAACGCATTGTCTGGAGTTGTTCCTCATAATGCAACTAGACGATAGTTAAACTTTGAATAGTATGTCGGTGTCGACATAGTTTAACTTAAAGAACGTATCCTGAAGTCCTTCATAGACCATATGTAACGCGTCTATACTGTTTCAAAACAAAGTTAGAAAAATAAATTTGTAATAATAAAAATTATTTACAGCAAAAAATAATGATCTTATTACCAACAAATAAAAAGTGTGTGTATAATTTACAACAAAAATGACAATTACATATTAACTAAATATCAAATGTGACAATTACATTTTAACAAAGATCTGCAAATCTTATATACAAAACAAAAAATAATAATGTATTTTATAAGATATATTGTCTAATCATATAGGAAAAAGAATTCTATACTTTAAAGGCCATAACACAAAGAAAAATGTAATAAAAACGTTTATTTGCTTAATGTTTACGATTTATTGCTTAAATTTTTTTTATAACTCTTCACATATTACAGTTATCCGATAATCTATGTATTTCTACATTTTTCCACATTTTATTTTAAAAAACGTGAAGTATATAATTGTATCATAAACTATGTAATACAATATAATACGAATAATAGTCAAGCATATAAATTGCACTAAATGTTTAAAATTAATGACTACCATACATTATACAATGACATTTTATATATGTTTTTATCGTATATTGTAATATAATAAATTCAAATAGGATAATGTCTCTAACAAGTAATGTAATTGCGTTTACATAAGATAATGAATAATTATAATACAGAATCGATGTTTATTTTTATAACATAACATCGTTTATCATACAACGTTGTTTATGTACGATGCAAAATGCGAAATTAATTAATTAATAATGTATACTCTGATATATCCATTTACATACAGCATATAGCTTTTATATATAAACACATAACACATGCATAATTTATTAGTAATTCTTATTATTTATTACGTGCTAATTAGTTAAATGAATATCTTTGTTTTATCATTTATAATGTTCCCTCCCATAAGATGGTATATTTATTATATACTACCTGATACAAAAAAAAGACTTATGATAGAAAATTTTAATCGCAAAAATTACTTCATCTTTATAATCGCTAATTTGAAAACAGATTGTCGCAGATTGCAATTCAGGAGAGTTATTAAAATTAAAATCATTCTCTAACAATTCTGTATTCTATCATACAAATCAGAAAGTGTTCTATATAATAAAAATGCCTCAAAGCAAAAAGTTAATTTTAATAACACAACCTTCTGAAAAAAACAGTATCTACAATGGGAAATTATTATATATAGAAGATATCGATTTTTCAATGCAGATACATACAGGCATAGATACAGAAAAAAGATTTCGAATGTCGATGAACTTTTTACAATCTACCGCGGTATAACATGCTATGATATGCACAGATATACTTATTTATTTAAAATAAAAAAGCAATTCAATATTAAGTGATGCAGTTGCATACATGATAGACAAATCGCAAGAAAGAAAATCGAAAATGAGGAATTAAAAGAGAACATCGATTAAACGTATCGATATTCGTCACTTTTGTCAATAAAAATTGTAAAACTTAACGATAATCGACCTATTATTGCATTTATTAATCATTGAGGATTACGTTAGCAAAATACACGGTATACTTTTTTCAATTTATGTCGCTTAATAATATAAAACCACATTAATTCAAAGTAGAAAAAAACCATCAATAATTCAAAACGTGATAATGTGTTCAATGCACAGAGTTACAATAAAATAATTCTTGATTCATATGTGAAGCTTTCGCAGTTATCTCGAATAGCCAATGTGTTTTTGCAATTTGATCAATTTGAATGCTGAAAAGGTAAATCATTGTTCAAAGCTGTACGTTTAAATCTTTCTAATACTAAGTTCGCAATTTAACTTTTTACTATCGATGATTTATGTATGGCCGTTCCATTCTTCTCAAATTAATTAGAATTTACATTTTAGAATGTTTCAACTCTTTTACAACATGTCGAACCGTTTTATCACAACTAATCACAGAATACAATTAAAACACGATCCCATTTAAATGAGATGATGTGATAATTCTTGTCGAAGAATCATGTTAATTATAGCAAACGTTTGATTTCAAAGATGTCAAATATTTGCTCTTTAAACTTTTATTTATTTATTATTAATCAAAATAATGTTATTAATATTTAAAAATACTATATTATCTCTGCGTTAAATATATATGAAGTATACTATACACTTTTTATAGATTACATTCGTTAAGATTTAATTTGAAAAAGCGTTTTATTTAATACATATATTAAACAAAATCATGATTAAACAACCACATTTAATTATATACATTAAATATATTGTTGAAATTTAAACAAAGTTATTTATGTTATCATAAAAATTGGCGAAGTTGAAAAATCACAGTCCATAAAGATCATTGTGCACTCAGTTTCGGAATAGCAAAGTTTAAGGTTGGAAAAATAGACTGACTGAGCCGAGATAAAGTGGCTGAAAGGTCTACGCAGTAGATCTCTCTGACTCTTTGTGTAAATAAGAAAGATTTCAAAAATCGAGGATTCTCTTTCTTTTACATTGTACGTATTTTATTAAAATGTCCAGATTACTGTAGAATAAAATAAAATAACGACGTTCAAAAATTTTCAATTTGTCAATAATTAAATTTTTTCTATTATACAGAAGGAAAATCTAATTAAATATATATAAAAACAGAGAGAGAGAGAGAGAACTTTGTGTGTGTGTGTGTGTGTGTGTGTGTGTGTGTGTGTGT
>NW_012130081.1:5855516-5861539 GCF_000143395.1 Atta cephalotes
ATATATATATATATATATATATATATATATATACACACACACACACACACACACACACACACACACACACACACACACACACACACACACACACACACACATATATATCATAACAATATCGTAACAATATATATCATAACAATTTAATCTTTACTATATTAAGAGATTATATACATATAATGTAATATAATATTTAAATCATCCCTTCATATAAAGTCAAGATTAAATTATTAAGATTAAATCTATAATAATTAAACAAATCTCAAATACTTTGCCGATCACACTAAATTATGTGTAAATTTATAATACAAAGACGAAGTTCAGTATGCATTTCAAAACGTTAATACCAATTGTTAATTCCACAACGACTGGTATTTCTGTGCACGCCTGTGAAACGTTCGCGGTCATCCATAAAGTCGATATTCAAAGCCAAATGAAATGGTCCAATGAGCTTATCGTTGCTTCGATGGACCCTCACTTTATTGAAACAACGTGTAAAAGGGCATGGTCTTCCAGTGAAAATAAGCAATCTATGAAAATATCTGTCAGGAAAATATGTATGTATGAAAATGGTTAATTATACTCAAAGAAGTGTTTAATTTTAAGATATAAAAATAATTTTAAGATATAAAAATATTTTGTTCTTCGTTTTTAAAACGCTTAAAAATGTTTTAGTTTTAAACTTTTCAATAGACAAAACAATTATATATTTAAATTTTAAATACTAAGAGTTAAAAACCTAAGAGTTTAAAACACTAAGATTTAAAACAAAAGAATAAAAGAATAAGAGCATAAGAGAGTAAGACAGCTGAAGTTTAACAAAAGGTGAAACAACTCAACTAAAACATTGAATTTAAAATTGAAATATTTTTTTATTATTAAACTTTTGTTTTGCAAAGATGTTTTAAACGTAAACATTTTAAACATTACACTTTTTACAATGTAATGTTGCTCTTAATGACGCTAATAAAAATTGACTTTTCCGCAACGGTAAACTCATGCCTCTAATGATCGATATAGGTACGCGATACATAGATAACTATACGAATAGCACACAAATCGCTCCTAAAAATTATTCTTTTTTACGGATAAAAAACAAGCACTGATATTTGAAATCATAAACTTCCGTTACTGCCAATGTCGCGTTCTCAATTGTGACCCTTATATCATAAATAATAATAAATAATAATAATAAAATGTTGTATAAATGTTGTATGTTGCACGTATTGTATACATCCTTCTATACGTATAAAGAAATTAAAAGATTCTCTTAAAAATTGATAAATGTGCAAAATAATAAAAAAAAATGTCAAATAAATTAGTTGTAAGTGTTAAATATTTATACATATAACTAATACATTTACAATTCCAGATAACAATGATTTATTTCCATTCCGATTTGGATACGAATGGCGTGTAATCCCAAAAGTTTTTTATTCATTGCAGCTGCGCGCATCATCTCGTCCGACACTGTCGGACGGATAAAAACCTCACGAAATTGCATCTGCGTTCATATTTGAAAGTTATACCGCGTGCGCATCTGCGTGCATGGTGCAGGCCAACATTATGGTCATGTTAGATTTACGCATCGCGGCGCGGCGCGGCGGCTGGCGAACGTATGTGTTTCATCGTTGATTCGTATCCTACTGTCTCACCAAACTGTTCATGGTCGATCCGGGACATCAGGACCGCTCTCTGTCCTCAGTTCTGTAGCCGACTTTTATTCATTTTAAAAAACATTTTAAATTCTGATAACAAAATTGGCCTGATATTCCGCTCGTCCTCAATTAACACAACCATGCGATATTTTGGTAATCACGAGTGAACCTACCTCTTCTCTTCTACCATCGAGAATCGTTCTCTACTTCCGCTTCTTCGCCTAATCTTCTTTTTTCATATAGATTGGATATCGACTAGTGTTTGCTTTATGTGCATGGCAGCTACAGTAGTCTCACGTGCTCCTGACACTCGGCCGATGTGTCTCGCTCGTCCGTTGTCCTCATTCCCTCTTTTCTTTATTCTTTTCTCTATACACAGCATGCGTGGAACATACAGGCCGTTTGTCTTTGAAACGACAGAATTTGGTCGTACAACGAGAAACCGATCACGTATAACGCGCCGGTATTGTCATAAGCGAGTAGCAGAGATGTGCATACGTTATACGTATATAGCATATATATATATGTACCTGCAGATATTTTTAACAGAAACTTTGCTGCCATGTTGGATATCTACATTTGTAGTTGTTTATTGAAAATTTCACGTAATGTTTGACAACAAACACATTTGTTATATACAAATCCATTCAGAATATTGTCAATATAATGTTATAAACTTTTTTAAAAGCATGCATATTCTCTTCAGTCAGATAAGAGAATGTAATCGTTACTTAATTCCTTCTTTGATATCGTCATTTTTTCAACATTGGCATTGATAAGTCGCCATTCAAATTGTATACTCAAGAGTATACCATATATTGCAAAATATCTTGCAATACATTTTTTTTTTATATAACCCCAAAATAGATAATCCAAAATTTTACAATAAATATATTTCAACACGGTTTTCCATTTTTCATACTAAGAGCTTATAGAGTTCTTAAATGCTCTCAAATAAAATACTTGATGAGCAGAGCTCAATAAAATAACTCTGAACGACCTATTTAAAATATAAAATATAAAATAAGTTCCAGAAACTTATTTTAAATATAAAATCGTAGGAGTTGATAAAAGAGTGATACAACTTATTCAAAATAATAAATATAAAATAGGTTCTAAAAATTTATGTAAAATATTAAATAAGAAATATAAAATAAGAAATAATCAAATAAGACTCTCGAATGCATTTTATTTATTTAAAATATATAATAATTTTTATTTAAAATGTCAAAATAGCTCGCTTTTTTATTTTAAACAAAAAATAGGTTTCAGAAAATTGTTCAATTATTTAAAATATCAAATCGATAAAAGAGTGATGACTTATTCGAAATAAAAAATATAAAATAAATTCCAAAAACTTATTTAAAATATCGAATAAGAAATAAGAAGAATCAGAAGAAGTTGTTTAAAATAATAAATACTAAATAACTTTCTAATTTCTCCTTTATTTAAAATATATATTTTAAATAAATTTATTTGAAATACGATCGAGCCTTGTTGATAAGTAAATGGAAATTCGGAATTCATAAATAATACCTATATGTATTATTATTATTTACAACTGCTGCATAAAATATATTTTTGACGAATGCTTTCTCAATCAATACATACGAGAACGTAAATACGAGAGATTCACTATTTTGAAATTCATTATATTGGAATTTCATGTCCATTTTCGTTTATTATCCAAAACGTGTTTCAATTCTACTGACAGCACCCTGTTGCGATACGAGACTCATGCGAGGCGTAATATATTACTTCAACGTTTCACTTGTAAGCAGATATGTACAGGTAGCTAGGATCATAAGTCTTGTTAAAGAAGCTTTCAGGAGTTTACCTACACGCGCATAGAGTTATACATATGTGATGGCTATCTTCGGAATATGACGCGTGACGCTCGCAGTTACACGTGGTTACATGCACAACACTGTAATCATGATTAATTGTAAACGAATTTCCCGAAACTGCTATCTTTCGTTTCTCATTCAACAACTTTCCAACTTGTTTGAGAGAAAAGGAAAGAGAGAAAAAGAGATAAAAAGAATATCAAACTACTCTCGATGCAAATTTTATCCAAGGCTTTTTCGCAGATTATGCAACATGATAGTTGATTTTCAAATCGCTATTTGCATTCACTTATTTTTTCAAGTTGTAGATACTTCGATATGAATTTTTATTTTTTATACATATCCGCGCGCCCGCAGTACGTTGTTTTTTTAATAATACTATTATTCGAAAAGATGTTTTAATTATTATTACTCAATAACTGTATTACATATCATATTTTATGCTAAAGCTATGAAATTTAAGTAACGAATAATAATTTAAGTAATGAATAATTTTAAAAATAACATTGTGCTGCGACACTCCAGCGACATTAATTTAACAAATATTTTCTTGTGCCACCAAGCAAAATTATATAAAATTTATTTTCACATTCGGCCGTTGTCAAACGCATCTCGATGATATAACAGACTCAACGATGTAGAAATATGCAGTGTTTACGCGACTTTTCGCTCGCGCCACTTGTACGGAGCCACTTTTATTATGACGCAACGATATCGGTGCTTTCATTGGACAGTTCCAATTTAACGGTGCAAAATGGTAAAGTGGATTTACAAACACGACAGAGAGTCGATTGCAAGCATATGCACACTTACAGTCTGCCATACTACGCTTGTGAATAAACGATATAATTTTTAACAAAAAAAATAATCGCGAACTCTTACAAAATATTGCGTCCAACAAATTCTAAAGAATTGTTTGAAAGCCAAAAACAGATGAAACATAATAAATAATAAAATGTGCCTATATAAAATAAGTAAAATCAAATTTCGGATTACTACTAAATTTTTAAATTATCTTATATACAAATTTTCTAATTTTTACAATATATAATTATAAAAATAATATTTTGCCTATGTGTTTTTTTTTTGTAATATGAATTATGCAAAAAAACAACTGATTCTTAATTTAAATATTCGATATTATTATGAATCATTTGAACACTTAAAACCCAGCTTGATCGTTAAAAGCATTTATTTTCTACTTGTTGCGTAATTACATTTACGGTCCTAAAAAATTCTTTGTTTAATATTGTTAACGCAATATGTGAGACGTTCTATAATCATGAGTTATTAATGTCAAATATTTTTATCAATAATAATAAATATAAAATAAAGAATATACTCTAACGTAAAATTTCATGACATTCTTCTATTTCTTTTCGCGATATATTGCACCTATTAATATTCTTTCTATAATGGAATTTTTAGATTGAACAGAATGTTTGGGGTAAAAAGCAGATATATATATCGATCATCAGCACGCTAAAAACAATGTCATACTTAGGATGTGCTTTTAACGGCGAAAGAAAGGGAGAAAAAGCAGTGAGGAGGAGAGAGATCGGCCTAAAGAGGTGCATAAACCAAATGATTCGAATATCAAGTGATAGTTTGAAAATTTCATTTCAGACGAAGCTGAATGACCCGCATCCATCTCCATTATGAGAGCTACTACGCGCGCGCCTTCGTCTGTTACAATGCAGACATTAGTCTGGATATGATTTATCGACCCATTTTAAAGCTCCGTTACACGCGAATAAAGGGCATTTACCGCTGTTTCAAGTGTAGGTCGGTCGCGAATGCATTATATGTACGTACATACTATCTATACTTATTATGCTGTTAAAGACTGTTAATAACTTCAACACGCCGAAACGATCGATAGCGAAACTCACAAATCAACTCTACTGATAATCTTTAGGGGATAAGCAATTAAACCATCAAAAAATTCCAGCTTTTTAATTCTCTTTTACGATCTCAAATAAATATTTAATCTTTAATATTTTGTTAAACTCCTTTGTTTTATTTTATGTCGAGAATGTGTTTCTCTGATCTAATACTAGTTTTAAAAACTCTATTTTCGGTTTATTTTTTTATTTATGTATTTTTTTCTAATTCTACATGCATATTAAAAAATGCTCGTCTTGTGACATATCTTTACTACATGTATCTTTAAAAAATTTTACAAGATATTTACATTTAAAAGATGTTCTGTAAAGAAGATTTCAATATAAATTTTAATTTTTTAGAAAAAATATGGATACAAGTAATCATTTTGTGAAAAAAATCATCATTGCTTATTGTATTATGCAAAAACATTTTTATTTGAGAATAAATATTTTTAATTAAATTCTATATCCCAACGAAGCTTGATTAACTTTACCAATTTTTAATTTAATAGTTTTAATATTTATGCTTTACTTTTAATGTATGTGTGCGTGCGTGCGTTTGTGTGTGTGTGTGTGTGTGTGTGTGTGTGTGTGTGTGTGTGTGTGTGTGTGTGTGTGTGTGTGTGTGTGTG
>NW_012130081.1:5867549-5870137 GCF_000143395.1 Atta cephalotes
ATATATATATATATATATATATATATATATATATATATATATATATATATATACATATATACATATATTAATGTAGATCAAAATATTAAACGCGATCTTTCTTTAAAGCATAATTATAGTCGCAGTAATACCTAATTTAGTTTACCTAATTTAAGTCTATTAAATTAAAAAACTGTTTTGCTCGATTTACACAAGGATTATTTATATTATAAACCGTAAACTGTTAACTCATGCCGTGAGCTATAAGAAATTGACCATTCGTAGTCGAATGTAAGCAGAATAATCAACTTCATTCTCCTCATATTCGATTGTGATTGTCATTTTCTTATTATAACTTATGGCAAAAGTTAACAGTTTACAATCAGTATAAATGATCCTAAGAGAATTGAGGTATGTCAGAAATGTCAGAATAAAGAATCTTATATAAAGAATTATAACTTCTTTATAAGATTGTATAACATTTATAACTTTAAACATTCTTCGATGGGCATTTCATCACTCCCTTCGATACCTTCGACACGAACTCTATTACCCGATATCAGATAAAATTCCTTTCATGACACGCATACATAGCCATATGCAAGCCGAGGATGACATTTTGCTCGTTCAATATCGCCGACTAAAATATCCTTGCAACGATAGGGATCGACGGCAGGACGTCGAAGTGTTGAAGTAACTCAATCGTGGATTTACATATTTATTTGACATGCAAATTTTTTAAATTTTTTGTAAATTTTTCGATAAGATTGCATATCTAACTCAAATGATGTGATTAAATTTAAATCGATGCAAAAACATGTTACTCATAAATCTCAACAAAATATTAAGTTAAGAATTAAGATTAGATCTTACATTCTTATTTGTAAAAAATAATAATGTAGTAAAACATTAAAATTTATTCAAAATTCAAATTTAATATATTATCAATTACCATATAATAAATCTTAAATTTAAACAACTACATTTTTGCATACATTATACAGAATTTAAATAGTTATTTGTAAGCATTAAACTGTATACTTTGTCATAAGTTATTCATCATAAATTTAATAACATCTTTTAACTAACTTAGAGAATTTAATAACATCTTTTAACTAAGAGTTGCTTCATCTTTTGGTAAATTTTATCTGTTGGGTAAAATTTAGTTGGGTAAGTAGCAAGATTACCCAACCACATGTGTGGATTACCAGATTTACCTTACAAGTAAAATTTATCAAAAAATGAAACAACTGGCCCTTAAAAATATTAATTATCTACATTATTACGTAATAATACATATAATGCATAATTAGAAGAAAAAAAATCATGCTACAGTCATTTAAAAAAAATTATTTGTCATATACAATTATATTATTGTATCTATTTATCTAAATGTCCGTTGATCGAGAAAGATTGGGTCGATAAAATTGTAGCAAACATACGGAAAGATTAACGTGTCCGTTGGGTCTACATTTTATCTAAATGTATCTCCTAGCGCTGAATTTGCAGTTTCACGCAAAAATACGAAAGCGACAACGAAATTTAACACGCCCAGACATCCATTATCCGATATATCTCTAGCACATCATACTTATCCGTTTAACTCTAACATATTTGTTGAAAGAAACTTCAAAGATTTTATATTATTATTAAACTTCGAAATTTATTTGATTATAAAAAAACCTTGAACAGTATTTATTGATTATCATTGATAACGGAAATTTTTTCCATCTTTATGCTTTGTCAGAAATTTTCGGTAGTGATACATAAAGGAATTTTCCATTGTATTCCAACGAAAACACGAACGAACAACTTGATCAAGATTGCATATTTTAGCGGGAATTTTATTAGATACATCGCATCTCTGGAATCTCCGACACGTAGGAGAAGGGGAAATTGAAGTTCTATATTTTCTTACTCATCGTTACCTTCGATGAGCGATGCTGGCATGAGAATAATTTAAATAGGAAATCATAATGCCGCCGTTTCTCGCATTTTATCGCACGAAGCTTTATTAGACCAAGAAAGGAAGAAGCCTACAACGAAATCTGATAACTCTTAATTTACGTAGAAACGAAATGCAAAGAAGTAAAACTGAGCTAATTTAACGAACGGAAGATAATGAAATTTAAATCTCTGCTCGTTTTTCATCTACTGTCTGATTTTTTCTCACCGAGCGAGATAAGATTTGCTCTCTCGTGGCCGAAGACTTAAATAGCACTGATTGTGAAACAAGAGACACGTCTCAAGATCTAAACACGACAGTTGTGGCAACTTAGCCCATCAGAATTAAAATAAAGATTAACAAAAAAATAAAGATTAACACATTATCAGCTTGCAATCTACGTTATATTCTTGAAATGTTTTTCGAATAAAACAAATATTTCCAGATATTTACCAAAATACATCATGGTTCCTGCACACATGAATAATGAGTACTTAGTATGTGAATTATACAAAAATAAGAGAAAGCTTACAATAAAAGTAAACAATAAATAAACATTCTTCGCCATTTTCTATATCTTTATCAATTTTTGTATTTGTAATTTAAACATTTATATATGTGTACTTTATCAATTTTTGTAATTTAGACATATTATATTAGGTGT
>NW_012130081.1:5872640-5878596 GCF_000143395.1 Atta cephalotes
TATATATATATATATATATGTTTAAAAAAGTAAGAAATCATTATTTAGCGAAAGGGCGTAAAGAAAAATTGCTCCACAATTTTCAATGATTGTTAACAAATTTTAAATGTTATATTCCTTACCTTTTTAAAAATCGATAAAAATATTAATTTTCAAATCACAAAGAATTCCTTATTCCAGTAACTTGTTCTTGATTTATTATTCAAAATACATGTTGTTACAAAAATTTAATTATTTGAAAGTTTAATATTTTTTCCTTCTTTTGATAAATTTATTCGGTTCCCGACCATCGACCCACTTGTGTACTAAAAAAACAGTAGGGTTACCAACTCTACAAAATCGAATCTATTTGAACCTATTTCAGGTTTGAAACTCTCACCATTGAAGACAGGTTGGTATGATTAGAAAGTCCAAACAAACGCCATTTTGTTTCCCTAGCTATTTTGTTTGGACGCTCGATAGAGGTCATCGCAGAAGGAAGCGCGGCATGAGAGAAAAAAGCCGGATACCGAGAGCAGCGCACATCTTCATATTTTATGGTCTTCAGTACATACGTATATTGCGTATATCCGGGAGAACATAACCTCGAAGAGAGAGAGAGAGAGAGGGAGAGAAAAAGAGAAAGGAGACAGATAACCCAGTATCTACCTACGGATGAACTGTCAATTCCGGTGTGCAGAGGGGCGTGCTTTGCGATCGTGAGGAGAGGCCGAGGAAATTCGTGTAGACTGACCAGAGTCCGCGAATTTCCGTGAGCACTGGTGACACACGATCGCTCGAACGGCAAAGTCTCGTTTAATAAATTTAATCGACGACCGCGCCCGTCGAGCCCGCGTGTCCCGCGTTCATCTCGAGTTCTCTTCGAGTGTACGCTGATTCATCATCGCTGCCTTCGATAATATTCGACGTCCCACGTAATCGTCTTGAAACATCCTCTTTTAGTAAGAGTAATCGCGAAATGACGGAGGTCCACAACTTGGGTGTCGATGCCATCAGCTGTCACGCGTGGAACAGAGATAAAACTGGTATCGTCCTTCCTAATAGATATCCCCTTCCTTTCTAATAGATTCCTCTCTAGGTAGTTACTAGTTAGATTATATTAGCGGATGCGATAATGAAGCGTTGTCCGTTGTCACAGAGGTTGCCGTATGCCCAAACAACAATGAGATCCAAGTGCACAAACGTACTTCATCCGGATGGAAGTTACTCGAGACCTTGGAGGAACATCACATGGCTGTCATGGGAATTGACTGGGCGCCAAAAACCAATCGCATAGTCACCTGTTCCGCAGACAAGAATGCCTATGTATGGACTCAGAAAGAAGACGGCAAGTGGGATCCTGCTTGGGTTCTTCTACGAATAAATCGAGCCGCTACTTGTGTAAAATGGTCTCCTTTAGGTATACATATACCCTCTATGCACGTCCGAAAGAATTTACTCCAAATTTGTTACATCTCTGTACAAAGACTGTCATTACAGAAAATAAATTTGCCGTGGGTTCCGGAGGACGAGTTATAGCTGTTTGTTACTTCGTATCAGAGAATAATTGGTGGTTATGTAAACACATTAAGCGTCCATTGAGGTCTACGGTAACTACTGTTGATTGGCACCCCGACAATAAAGTTCTGGTCGCGGGATCGACGGACTATAAAGTCCGTGTCTTCAGTGCATTTATCAGTGATATGGAGGATGCTCCAGGTACTAGTCCTTGGGGACAGAGTAATAGTTTAGGAACATTGTTGGCTGAGTTTCCTAATACACCCAACGGAGGTAAAACCGTCATCTTTTATTCTATTACATTTTAATTATTTTTGTATTCACATTTGAAATATATGAAATATATTGTACAATAAACACATATATATTCTATCTATATTATAAAGAATTGCATTTTAATCATTGCTTTATAGGTGGCTGGATACATTCAGTAGCGTTTAGTCCATGTGGCAATAAAATCTGTTGGGTAGCGCACAATTCGTCCGTATGTGTCGCTGATGCTACTAAAGGAAATGCAGTCATGAGACTATATACAGAGCATTTACCGTTTTTAAGCTGCATTTGGATAGGTTCTAATAACATTGTTGCTGCTGTAAGCGATTCTTAAGAGATTATCTTTAAGATTATTCGATAGTAATATTTATTGTACTAATTGGTAATCCTCTCTCTATCTCTCTTCTTTTTTCTCATAGGGGCATAGCTGTATGCCAATGTTATATTCCGTAGATGACAACGGACAAATATATTTTGTTTCAAAGTTGGATAACACGCAAAAAAAGGAGATTGCCGGATTATCTGCTATGCGAAAATTCCAATCGCTAGATCGACAAGCGAGAAATGAGACGAATGATAATGCTTTGGATAGTGTGCATCAAAACACAATCAACTGCGTTCGCCGAGTATCCGATCATGAATTTAGCACAAGCAGTTTAGACGGACAACTTGTAGTTTGGGACTTGAAGGTAATTTGTATGCATATTTTAATATTATATATAAACGATATACATTTTTTTTCTAATCGATCTTTATCTTTATCAAGCTTCTAGAGAATTCCATTGCTGGTCTCAAGATAGCGTAAGCATGAAACTTTTTTTATATTGCAAAGATCAGAGATATTACATCCAATACAACGATGTATAAATGTTAAAATAAATACTATACAATTTCTCATTAATTAATTGCCTCATTACATTTCCCACGTTATATCGTGATTCCTATCCTTTTAAAAAGAAAAAAGTGTCATTTACTACTTATTGCAGTACGTAGGTGATAACGCAAATTCTGTAAGAAGGTAATATTGGCTATTGACGTCATCAATAGATACAAGATGTTGGAAAAGTGTGAATCAATGGCTGTAGAATATCTATCACTCATTTACATATGGCACTTGTGTACTATTTTTTACCAACCTAATATCATAGAAAATATCAATTTTACTTGAGAGATAAATCAAATACTTAAGAGGTCTTAATGAAAAATAAAATATGTAATAAAGCCTAGAAAAATAGAAAATCGATAAATTAAATCATATTCTATTTTTACCAGAAGAATAATTATATCGCATAAAAAAAATGAAAAAAATCTTTAGCATATATCGAAAATTGAGTTTTAGCTCTTTTATATTCCGCGTTAACATGAACGTTCTTATTTCATATGAAAATTTTAAAGATACGACATTCAATTTCAAAATCTTCTATTGATTTATAAGATAAGTATAGCGATTGAAGGGCAAGTGAATCCGCCATCGGCAGGTAAGGCATAAGTAGTTGGTATACGTCGCACGTCGCACGTCGCACGCGCCAGGAAGGCAGCCGATAAGTGAGGGTGGGGAAGTGGCAACCGGATAAGTTGAGCAACGCCACAGTAACGCAAATATCGATTCAGTCTCGCGCAGTCTCGCGCAAACCACCCTTACGTGTGCAACGGCAGCGGTGCGCTCGAGACCTCGAGAGTTGAGTTTCGCTTTTTTGCCCGCAATGCCATTGCTATTGCCCATCACCACGTAAATAGAGACGTACAGGAATATATCGCTGATATACGAGGTATTACGAGGCAATACGAGGTAGCTCGGCTCGGCATCATCAATGTCAGCCGTGCTGGCCGTGCATCGCCGGATATCCTGCGAATTACGTGGCGGGTTATTCCGCGCCGATCGCGATTATTGATTCTCGCCGAGACTTGTGCTTTTATTTTCCTTTCTTTTTCGCTTCTTTTTCTAAGACCGAGATGGAAGGATTATGTAAGATTATCGCTATGACGCGCGCTAAGAAATAGAAAAAATAGCGTAAATTTCACGGGCGCGCGTGCGCTCGCGCGCATGCACGTTATCATCGTCACCGTCATCCCTTCGCTTCGTATGCGCACTATCATCCCCCCTGAAAGCTACTGAAAGCGCGTCGCCGCCGTCGCCGCCGCCGCCGCCGCCGGCGCGCGACGTTAAATTCTCATTCGCGCGAGAAAGACTCGGACTGTTATAGGTATCGGATCGGATCGAATATGAGGCGATCCCGTCGTCCGCAGATCGTATCGTATTACTCTTGACTACGAAGCGCGGACGCAACTAGACGCAATTGAACCCGACAACAAGTGTGGAAGGAGACAAGAGAGAAAGAGTAAGAGTGCCTCATCAAGATATCATGTCTTCGATATCGGCGCAGGGCGTCGTCGAGCGTGCCAGCGCCGAACTAACCAAACGAATCAATGGCCTGGGATTACGGACGTCAAAGCATCATGGTCGGTGTTGAAACGTTTCTTCTTCGTTCCATACATCTCTTCCCACTTGCCTTGCCTTGCCTTGCCTAGCCTTGCCTAGCCTTCCTCATATATATTGTTGATAGCGTGCATAACATGCACCTTGGCTTCGACTAATTCGATTTTTTTCTTCACGCGACACTCGCCGCTCGCGCAGGAAGAGATATCGCCCTCATCGGTTCCGGTTTATCTTCCGCTTGAACGGTGATAAAAATTTAAATATATAAAGTCGCCAATCCCGCGATTTTTCTCGCTTGTTTCGGCGCGTCTCGAATCCCCTTCACTTCGGCTTGATCCTGTTATTATGTAATTGTGATATAGAATTGATCTCTGCGAATATTATGCTTGTCCTTCGTACCTTTGTCTCTTATTTTTATCTATCCCATTCGAGCGACGCGACACGTTTATTGCGTCGAGTGCAGCAATATAATAAAACTCGTAACTCTTGCTATACGCAATATTTTTTCCATTCCATTATTTAAGCGATATCGCTACGTAACTTTTGTCGTCGCAATCGTAACTGCAATGAAATCGATAGCACACGTCCTTCCTCGTGCACGCAAAAATATTAGCGGCGACACTGCAAGCTCATATATATAACGAAACGTTTTTAGAATCATATTTATTCGGCCATTTAGCTTTATGATAATCATGGCCTTCCCACTTCCTCGCGCGCGATGGAAAAATCCTATCCAAATTGTCAGATTTTAGAATCGAATAAATTTTATTCAGAGCTAAACGAATTCTGAGTCACGTTGATGTTTATCCCTGCAAAATGTATATCGTGTTATTTCGGCCGCGATTGATCGCCAATCATCATGTTTAAAAACGCGCCGTGTCTTTGTGCCGTACGCATTATTTATAAGCTTAAAGATGTGTGCAAATAAAAAATATCTATGGAAAATTCTGTAGTTAGAGAGAGTAACAAAACAGCAACGAAAAGCAGTAAAAAAAACCTTTAATCTTTATGATACAAATGCCTGGCAATAAGATTAATTGAATCAACGATTATTGGCTACTTTAATTATTGATTCGAGAAATATGATTAAATATAGCTTCAAAATTGAATTTACGTATTTATAAATATAATTTAATTTTTTTATTTTCTATATGATACATGTATCATGCTTTGAGTCTAAAATATTCAACTGTCGGATTAAACTTGAAACATTATTTAAAATCAATCGAAAATTTGTCGAGTTTATTTTATTAACTTAATATTACGAAAGCATTTGTTTTTTTAAGTGACGTTTGTTAAATAATCGAAAGATTATTTAACAAAAAAGTCGAAAAGAATTGTTTTCTTGAATAATAGAGAATTATATAAGTACGGAATGCACACTACTTGCACGCATGAAGGCATGTATGTTAAAAATACGTACAAAAATCAAATGTAAAATTTTGCCATTGCAATCTAATTACTTGAATAATTATAATGATCTTATCGTTATTCGTACATGATAAGCCCATCGAGTACAGTTGCTAAAAATAATTTGCAAGATAAATGGCAACAGGAAATAGCGGTATATCATGAGCCAAGTTACAGCTTGGAAGAAAAACAAGAATACCTAGGAGTCTTAAGTAATCTAATGTAATATCAGATTTTTCACTAATGTAGAGAAAAATCTTGCATTATATTAGATTACTTAAGACTCCTGGGTATTCTCGCTTTTTTCCTCTATCTCGCCCTCCCCCTCCCTCTCTCTCT
>NW_012130081.1:5883439-5893230 GCF_000143395.1 Atta cephalotes
GTAATATGATGTATATTAAATTAATATAATATATTTGTCTTTGTTTTAGTACATTCCTTACCTAATCTGACTGTACTGTCACTTTCTGGATGCAGTAAAGTAACAGATGACGGCGTTGAATTAATCGCTGAAAACTTGCCAAGACTTCGTTCCTTAGATCTCAGCTGGTGCTCAAGGATTACAGATGCAGCCTTAGAATATATCGCCTGTGATTTGAATAACTTAGAAGAACTCACATTAGATAGGTAAGGCAAAATTATTATATAATATAAAATATAAATGAATTTTCAATTATTTTCAACCAAGACACCATCTATCATGGTAATACATATATGCGCGTCTTGTTTATTATTTCATGTTTCTAATATAATTGTCTAATATAGTTGTGTTTTGAATATTGTATTTGATAATAACTCATTCATTTGTATCTCTTTTGCATCATATATATTTTGCATATTACTATATAGGTGTGTACACATTACTGATATCGGCGTCGGTTACATCTCCACGATGGTTTCATTGAGTGCTTTGTTTCTAAGATGGTGTTCACAACTTAGAGATTTCGGACTTCAACATTTATGTGTCATGAGATCTCTACAAGTGTTATCTGTGGCAGGTAAGATCGCATTAATCAACTTAATTAATTAATAAATAATTTTAAGGGGATCCTAAAATCTCTGTTTTATCAATTAAAATTAATAATATTGGGCTGTTCGGAAAGTTCGTGCCGATGTTGAAGGAAAATTGAAACGCAGAAGATTTAAATTTTATTATACATTTATTAAATTATATAGGTTAGTCGGCACGAACTTTCCGGACAATCCAATGATAAAAAGGATTCTTGATATTAATAAATACAATAAAATAATATAATAAAATAAAAAAATAAAATATAAAATATAAAAAAATAAATACAATAAAAGAGCATATTAGAGTCAATTACAAAATTATGTTATATGTTAAAAAACCGAAATATTACACAATAGTATACAATATTCTGATTAATTATAATTAAGATTAATTATGATGTAACATGTTTTAGCCTTTAAATTAGACCCTCTTCAGATATTTGATAAACGTAAAGATATTATCATAATCGAACAGTGTTAATAGAAAAGAAATACATTATAAACGCATGAGAACAGTTGAACGTTGCATAGAGGAACAGAAATTGCTCGCCAAAAAGTTGAAAGGCTAATTGAAAAGAATTTCATAATGTTAATAAAATTATAAATTTCATCAATTATTATCAAATAAAAAACAAGCAAATATACGTCATATCGATAGAGAAGATAACCTCACCAATATGTCAAATATATTAATATAATTCGATGATATGATACTCTTTAACATTCTATTAGTCAATGTGATAATAAAGAATATATAGCCGTAGTCAGAAAGTAAAATCCACAGAGTCATAAATTAAATTCTAAATGTAAAATTGAATTCTTCAATAAATAAACGTTAAATTAAATATGAAGATATAAAATCAGTCCAGGAATAAAATTAAAATTATATGCTCTGTTATTGTATTTATTTTTTACCAATTAAATAGGACTTACACAGACGATTTACGTGTCATTGGGGACTTTCTAACAAGCGATACCGTGTAACATAATAATCATTTCATTTTTATTTAACATTGGCAAACAAGGATGTAATGATTGATTATGACTATGTTACATTATCATTATGTCTCTTGTTGGAAAGCTCCCATTGATATAGTAGTCATCATTGTGTACTACTGTATCAATATCTCTACCTTATACAGACCTGTATTAATGTCTTTAATCCCGAAAAAAGATTTTCGAATCTGTAACGAGAAAAAAAATATAGAAAAATTAAGCATTTGTAGACGGTAAAACAGACATGTTTAGGATCCCTTTAGTTTTTTCTTGTGTGATGAAATATTGTAAATTTTGTTAATATATGAAATTTATTTTTTACATCCATTAGAAAAACAAAAACTTTTTTGAAAATTTCTATAAAAATTTTTTAAATATATATTCTTCAGGAAGAAAGAAGAAATCTTTCTATATATAGAAATCAATTATAATATCAATTATAATGTTAATTAAAATAATTAGAAAAGTATGTCATTTCAACACAAATATATATAATAATAGGTATATTATTTTTATTAATTTATATGTTACATACGTAAAATTCTGCTATATTTCACTCGCGCAAGAAAAGTTAGGATAATTATGTAAATTTAATTGCTGTATATTTAATTTGACAAAAATATATATATTAAATTAACATTCAATTTCATAGGTTGTCCATTGCTCACAAGTAGTGGTTTATCTAGTCTGATACAGCTTCGACACTTACACGAATTAGAACTAACTAATTGTCCAGGAACGTCCCGAGAATTGTTTGACTATTTACGTGAACATTTACCACGTTGCCTAATCATCGAATAAATATTTAATAAAAATATCTGCGAATAAAATTCTGTATGATATGCAAACGTATGTATCAAACAGAAAGAATTAAACTGCGAGAAACAGATCTTAATAGAAAAAATTCGCAGAAAGCAATATTTTGAATGAAAGATAGAAGCAGTGTAACTGATAGCAGCATAAGAAGTAACTGACGTCCAGATAATGAAAGAATTACGTTTTCCTCGTAATGGTCTAAGAGAATACTAGCCCTCAATATATAATGCGTAGACATTTTTAATACATTAACGTCCCATGCACTTCCGTTCATTTCGTATTTTTTCATTCTGCCACGTAATCATGTTCTACGAACATGTAAGAATGTATCTATATCGATTAGATGAAACAGAAAGAAGACTCAAGCATGTAATGATCATGTACAAAAATGAATTCAGTATTGTACATTAGAAAAGATTGATAATGCATCAGAGATGAAAGATCAGTGATTCCTTCTTTTTGCCTCCTAGTAATATAGAAAATCCAAATAAACATATATAGCAAAAGACTCAACAGTTAGAACTGTGATAAATTTATATTGTACATAATTCTAATTGGTTCGCATATATTTAAACTACATTATCAAGAGCATTTGACGGATGCAATAGTCGCGAAGAAATCATTTGATTATGAATTTAAGATTATTTATTTAAGTAATTACATATTGTTGCTCGATTATTGTCTCCGCCAAATACGTCTATCATGTGCATTCTTTGCGATTATAGTTGCAGTACACTTCACATGTTACTTGAAAGAAAGTATTTAGCAGATATTAATTACACAGAAGATAACATTCCAAATCGTATTACCCGATAATCTATTCATGCATACATGATTCGTGTTATTTGTTTTGATACATGAATTATAGATAGAAAATCATGCGATTCACAATTGTAGCATTCTTCTCGCGATAACGTGATAAACATCGTCATTCTTATATTATCTTCATATATCCCTATGCAATCGGTGTTTTCTAAATTTTAAGACTTTACTAGCTGTATTCTTTGTGGTTTCCAACTAAGTATATATTAACGTAACATATAATTAGATATATTTCACGGATTTCGCAAAATAATTTTAATAATTTGTGTGTTACGTCTGTGTCGTATTACATCTTTTATTGATATATATCAAATAGATAAGCTCTATTAACTAAATAAGTGCATCGTATTAATCAATTTAAATAAGCCACATGTCCGAGCTGCGTATTAGGACAACAGCAATAGAATGCCAAAGAATGTTTTTCTTAATTTATTATTGTTGTATTTATTATTTAAGACACAAAAACATTTTTTAATTCATATTATGCAATATATACATATATCAATCTGTATTTTTTAAATTTAAGACTTTTCGCTAACATTTTTTGTTTTCGATTAAATAATATTAATGCAATATATAATTGAGCTAGATATTTGCTGGAGAAAAGTCTGAAATTTAAAAAACATTGATTTTATAATTTATTTACAATGATTTTACAATTTATTTTATAATTTAATATTATTATATTGCATTATAAAAAATTTATCTTTAAAATAAATTGTTAAAATGCTGTTTTATATGTAATGATTATGGATTATAATCATTGCAGCAATAGCTTTCTGGAATATACTCTGTTAAATTAAGTTACAATCTCTTAACACAAAATCTAATAATGACATGCAAAGATCATTTTTATGCATTGTCACATGTTTGGCACATAATACCTTTGTATATATTGTACAAACTATACCTATAATTCTGTTATCAATCAAAACATAAATATATCTATACAGGCAAAGCTATATTGAAAAACTGAATCACATTGTGAAATACTGCTCACAGATGCAATGTTTAATGATGACACAATACAATGGAATGTGCTGTGAAATAAAAATTTATTGACCAAAATTGTTTTTACTTTAATCATACATTCTAATTATTTAGGACCAAATAATCATAATAAATTATGCATTTTGCCACCAGGTAAGTAAACCCAAACCAGGTTCGTCAATCGATCCCTATAAAATATTGTTTTATTAATACATTCTATTAACACATTAAGATTAAAAGTGACATACATCACAATAAAACATTAAAAATTTGTAAACATACATGTAAAATGTATGGTGCAGCGTTATTGGCTTCTGCCTTTTCACTTATATCTTGAGATGCATTAAGTACTGATGGTAAAGGTGCTTCCGTAAAAATTTCTTTTACTATCCTAAATCGTATAACTTCTCCTAAAATTTAATGTTTCAACTTTAATATTATATTTATATTTTCTGTTATATTAAATTATATTAATTATATATTTAATATATTTTCTTAGATTAATATATAATGATCTTGCATGCACATATAAGACCTGCATCCATAAATAGATCGTGTGTTTGTCCATCTTCAGTCTTGTATATCCAAACCCATGCTTGTTCCATTTGATCAAAACGTGACGGATGCTGTAACTTATGAGGTGGTATAACTATATCTTCAAAAAATCCTAATGTAACTGTAACAAAATAAAATATTGATATCAAATGTATATTGACCTATTTGATGAAATGATTTATTACTTTATGTCAGGACAGTTGATTTGTACAATTGGTCTCAGATTTAATTTTCTTATTCTATATGTACACACATCTTGCATGCACATACACACACACACACACATATATATATATATATACACAGGGTATCTCAGAATGATCACCATATATTTAGAACTATTGCAACTTTTGCAATAGTTAACAAGATATTAATTATTAAAAATTGCCAAATATTGGTTCTCATTAATTTTTTACTCAAGTACCATCAACTTTACAAAAAAATAAGTGACAAAAATTGTTTATTTTCTTCTCATAGAATTGTGAGAACTTTTTTTAAGAATTTGTCAGTACCGTGCATTTTCTTATATTGGTAAAAGAATTGCCAATAAGAAAATTTGCAGTATTAAAAAATCGATAAAAAATTCTAAAAAAATTCTTAGTTCTAGAAAAGAAAATAAACAATTTGTATCATTTACTATTTTTCTGTAAATTTGAATAAAAAATTAACGAAAACCAAATTCGATGATTTTTTAGTAATTAATATCATATATTCATATTTATATTATTAACGTCTCAGATGATCTCAGATCAATTGCAATTAATGTCCGAACATTTCGGTGCAGTCACATTTGAGATAATTAAATATAAAAATTAAAAATATTTTTTCATAACATTTAACTTTGATCAATTATTAATTTCTCTATCATACTAATTAATATAATGTAAAAATCCATATTTTAAATATAAAGAATAAATATTAATAACATAGATAATAAAAAATTAAATTATATGACAACAAAATATAGTAAAGAGCGCCTTAGGAATGGTCAAAGTTGGAAGTTTCATTATTAAATTATATGAATAGACTGTTACCATGTACTCCCTCAGGACTACAACTACGAATTTTTCCTATTAATATTTCTTCCATCCATGGACGAAATACAATAAATCTAAATGTCACTTTTGTATGGGAAGCTCCGTCTCCTGGAAAAATATACGACTCTTCGATCTTCGTAACATCATGTAATGTGATGCAAAGGCCTACATCTTTATACACCTATAATAAAAATATATAACGTATAACAGAGAAAGCCATTATTTTGATCAAAGTTCGATGTTTCGAATCAATACAATTAAATAAATTTATTTCAGATTGCGCGCCAATAACTTTCTGGTAGGGGAACAACTAAAATATATAAAATAATTCTTCAATAATAGTAAATTTATCTTAATTAATAAAAATAACTTACTTTATTAGCGAGCTTTCTATTTAATTCATCAGCAATGACATTGTTTAATTTAGATTTAAAGCTACTTGGTGGTATCCTAACAGTATCTTTTAATTCCGCCAAAACAAACATTTTTGTCTTAACCTTATACTATCAACAAATATTATGCAATAATTTCATATCAGCAAAGAGAAATCTGAGGGTGAAATCACACTGCAGAAAACGACTGCTATGCTGCTCGAAATAATGTAGAATAACGCTGATTGCTTCTATGATGCATTCTCTATTCCGCAGTCGTTTCCGCACCGTGTGATTTTACCCTGAGAAAAGCCATGCCGATCTTTTTCCCGTTATCGTAGAAATTACCTAAAGTCACTAGATTTATAAAATACCGCAAACTAAAGTCCTAGGATGCGGTCGAATTGCCGTTACTTCGAACTTTTTGATTGGTCAATTAGTAAAATTCTTTCTTCGGATTGGCTAATAAAATGCTTCGAAACATTTATAATGCACTCGACCATATCTTTAGATATCATTATCAAGGCCTAGTTTCCATCGAGGGTTTAAACCGAATCAGAATGTAAGGAACCAAGCATTCCTCTGTCGTTCGACTAGAACAAGGGAATACTCGACTATAGTTGATTAGTGATTCTTACATTCTGATTCAGTTTAAACCCTTGGTGGAAATTAGGCCAGAGAAGAACGATTAATGTTAAATGTTTTGATTGGTCATTGTAATGACGTGACTTAGCAACCAATCATAAACTGATTTCTATGTATTAATAATGGCTGCTTAATGAGTGATTTCATAGTGAATTTTATAGTCCGTTTTGCAAACTACAACACTATTTTTAATACTTTTTCTAATATTTTTTAATACTTTTGCGATACTGACATAAGTCGATCGCGCTTCTCTGGAGCTCGATTGTGTATTTTGAAATAAGATGAAAATTACAAAAGCAATGATTACTAGGTATTGACCAATTAAATTATGAATATTCTAATGAATTTGTTCACTTTTGTAATTTTCAACTCATTTCAAGACACACAATCAATCCCTTGATAAAGCTGTGGCTATGATTTCTGCATTGTAAATAAGGAGCACATCATTTTATTCATTAAATGCTTTTAAGAATGAAATTTCAAAATTTGATTCTGTAATAGATTCCGCAAATTCGTAAAATATAAGCCAAAACAAGTTTCATGGCAGCTCAAAATATTTCTTTTACGAGACAATTATGGCTACGTTCCAAAACTTCCTTTCCGAGAAAAATTTTACTCGAAATATATATAACATAGTACACATATACTATAGCATATAAAGTAAAATCTTCCTCGAAGAGAAAGTTTTGGAACGTAGTCTATATATGGTAGTCTATATATGGTTGATAGAGTGCAGATATGTAGCTGCACTATAAATAAGGTGTAAATGAGTTAGCTTGTGACTCCTGTCGACCCTTAAGTGATTCCATAGTCTATGATCTACGGGGTTCACTCGACTTATTACACGGCAACGGCAGCCATTTCGACGCTTCTCGACGCTTTTCCACGCTCACGAATTCGTCCAGGCGAGGATCAAGCTCGTTTGCGTCCGTCGCGTTCACAAATTGTTATCGTAGTTTATAATCAGCGTTCTTCTTCATGATATACTCCACTTCTGTATAGCAATTCGGTGAGTCGAGTATTCTGGCGTATCACATGCCGATATCTTATTCTATATCATATATTTCGCTCTCCTTCCATTTCTCAATGCCGCGCCACAATGATAAATTGGATAACGTAAACGTACCATCCTATTTATCATACGTATCTCGAAATTCATTTTCTTCCTCGAAAGATTTTTTGTCGCATCATGTGGTCAACAGATGAATGATCTACAGCATGCTGTGCATTATTATTTGTACGGTTTGCTCTTCTGCAGATGCTTATATGGCGTGTCAGCAGGATAGGATCGATGGTATTACTACGAGATACTTGAAGCCGGAAAATGTTTTAGACGCTTCATTTGCTTATTGTTAACATTAATAACATTCGTTTGTCATTTAAGCGGAAAATAGTGAGGTAGTACGCGCTAGATACTAGATTATACAGTAATTCTTCGAATACTTATTAGCTATTCTAATTCTGATTATGAAGTGGGCGAAAAAAAATGGAGGGTTTAGAAGCCATGTGAAAACTCGAGAGAATTCTAATCGATTTCGAAGAGAAAGATTTCGCAAACCTTGTTGAAAAAGAAATTTAAAAAATTATGAAATCGGAAGAAAAAATTTAATTGGAAAAAAATTTTTCCATTTTCTTCCGATTTCATAATTTTTCAAATTTCTCGATTCTTAATATTAATAATGATTCTTAATGTTAATAATAAAGAATACAATAATACAATGATTTTAATTAAAAATACTGAGATTTATAAATTTTATTTTTAAAAAAGTAGAAAATATATGGAACAAAAAAACAAATATTCATACTAAAAAAGTTATTTCTGTCTTTTTCAAGCATATATACATATCATCTACAGATTCTGTTACACCAACTTCTTACTGTTTTAATATTTAAATTTCTGTTTTCTATAATATATATCTATAATATATATTCTATAAATATATATAAAAAATTTATTATTACATAATGTTTGCATTTTTGAATTATCTTTAGGTAACTATAATCATAATACATCTTAAAGGTTATGTTTATTATATTTAAAATATTTGTTTAATGTAATACAAGTATTAGTTGAGATAAATTCAATTTATAATTATATTGTAAAATTGTTTAGGTACAGTGAGGGGGACCTTGATGTATGTTGCAGGGCTTTAGACGATCCAGTGAGTGTGTTAGGTGTCAAGGATAGATTTGGCCTCCTTGGTGGATTTTGCACATTGATATGGTGCAGTTAACTACTTTTCTGCTTCTACATTTCATTGTTCTTCCCTGATGAGTGGTTTGCTGCTCGGTCATCTTTGTTATCAATCAAATCTTTCGTCGTACGTTTTAGCTGAGAAAGAGAGAAAGAAAGAAGGAGAGACAGTGTAAAGAAGAAAGAAGTTTCTAAAGTCCGAAAGGTAATGTTAAATTACATAATAAATTTAGTTCATAATTTTGGAGGAAAGTATTGTGATTCTACTACATAGGCAGGTTAATTATTTATCTCCACGAGTGAACGTCTCTGTGAACGTCTATTTACATATGTATATCTCTATATATATTCTATATAGTATGATTTTACTTTATTTATATACCGAGAATCTTATATACGGGTAAGTAATTTATGATCACAAATTTAATTAAATATTTTTACAAAAATAATAAAGAAGTTTAAAAAATGAAATTTAATAAACAAAATGGATGACATGGATTTACATTTACATTTATACAATATATTTATATATATATATATGTGTGTCCTCCATAAAATATAAATCATATCTATTTCATCTTTAAGTCTGATATTATTAAATATAAACTGAATTATAAGTTGGGCAATCCAACATAGAATTTGGCGCTAAGAATAAAATCATAATCTCATAAAAAGTAACGACGAAATTGTACAATAATAATTTATTTCTTCAAAAAAAATTAAGGAAATTTCGTCT
>NW_012130081.1:5895767-5902611 GCF_000143395.1 Atta cephalotes
ATATGTGTGTGTGTGTGTGTATATATATATATATATATATATATATATATATATATATATATATATATATGTATATTATAATTCCATCATAAATTGTATTAATCTCTTGCAACATACATATATGAAAATAAGCGATAGAACTTGTACAACTTTTCTACACGTTTACCTCTATGATACTTTACGATAATACGCGTTCACTCAATAAAATTATTATTATAAAAAATAAACTGAAAAATTACCGGATAATTTCTGTTAACATTACTGTTATCTTCAAAAGAATATATACGAAAAAATAAATGTTGACTTATAACAAGAACAGTTTTCTCTGTTCCATCGAACCGAGATCTTCCACTTGGACAATATTTGATGTCTAACAATTATCGCAAATATACCTTTGTTTTAATATATCTTAATGTAGATCAATTGCCGATACATACATAATACGCAGGAAGAAAACAACGGATGACTGAAGTACGTTGGTGCAGCCATGATTTATCGACTTGCTTCCATCGTTGCGAGCACTTTGGAATCGAATTATGCATGATGCATTTCAGGTGTACGATATATATCGATTTTCTCGATTCTCGTTTCATACGCACGTCATATGCGCATACATATATAATCAAATATCTCACCAATCTGAGATTTATTTCCTTTTCCTTTTCTTTTTCTTTTTTATTTTGCAACTGTGCTAATGAAATCTTACAATATTTTTCCTTATATAAAAATAATAAATGAAAAACAATAGTTGTGGTATGATATGTTCGACGAAAGAAAATCTAAAAACACCTCTATATTAATTGGACTTAGGAGCGATCGCTGGTGAGAGATACAGAGATACGAATATACTATGTCATGGTCGTTCCAAACTATTGTATCGATACAGCTGCAGATTCGGATTGTTTGAACAAAAAGCTGGCGACTACAATTGTTACATCTAGTTGGACGATATATAATTTCAAGTTTGACTTACGTTATGAGTTTTCATGTCCGAGCTGGGAGTCGTGACAACTCGCATCTACACACAACTTTCCGTCCTCGTCCTTCCTTTACATTCTTACGTCTCCACTGCTCTAAATTTCGTGATTCGTTAAATCTGATGCATCACGAAATGTTCACTGATTTTATATGTAAAAACAGAAATTTATTTAATTGTTATGTGATTAAAATATAAAATATTAGCTGCCAACATCCTGCGTTGTGGTGTATGCCGTAAGAAATTCGTTGTGTTTAAAAACAAAAAATTCTACAATATTTCGAATAACATTGATCAATATAATTTTAAACTTGCAAATTATTGCAAATATATTTTTTTGCTTGACAGATACCAAATATAAAATAAAAAATATAAAGATCTTTTTAATTATTCTGTGCAACAATAAATAAATTCACTAGTTGTACCATATTCACAAATGGTAATAAATATAACGAAGCTTGTGATAATCAAATTTTGTGCGATTTTATCATCGATATGAATTTATTTATGCCATATGTGTACATATACATATATATAAAAGTAAAACTGCTACTTCGAAAAACATGCTATCAACGTCATTGTATCATTCTATTTCTATTTTACATCTAATGATCGATAAAGATAGAATGACAGAATAGCACTGATAGCGTGCTTCCTGAATGCAGCCTAAATATTATTTCCGAATTATATTACTGGATAACATAATTAAATACTTTTCAATATTAAGAAGGGAAAAAATATTAAAATGAACAATTATTCATCATATCACTTTTATTGGTGTTGCATGAATTTTGAATGAACAATTCGAATTCTGATTGTGAACATGCTACTATTTCTATTGTCTCATTTGATTAAATTTTATCTAAAAGACATTAAATATCAAGACATATTATTGGATTGTCCGGAAAGTTCGAGCCGATTTTGAAAGAAAATTGAAACGCAGAAGATTTAAATTTTAGTATACATTTATTAAATTATATAGGTTAGTCGGCACGAACTTTCCAGACAACCCAATGGATACCTTTTAGCACATGGATAAGAATTTTAATACAACATTAGTATAAATCGAATATTTATCATCATCTCGGATGGAGATAAATAAAATGCTAACAGTTTACTGGTGTATTGGTAGCAAATGCAATCAGATTCGTTGCACATCTATATAGCTATCTGTGTCTGCATTAAGCTTATGATCTATCGATAATGCTATACCAGCATATTAGTGGCAGAAACCTGGCAGGATCTGACGACAGACTAACAGCAAAAATTGAACAGGAGCTGAAAATTTTATTCAGTTTCTGCCGTCAATTTGCTGACAAAGTAGGCTTTGTCCTCTTTCTGTAATATTTGACAATGTTGACAGCAATTTACCAACATCGTCAAATATTAAAGACTTGTAAAATTTGTTGCCTTTCTACCATCACAAATTTATAGCATACTTTGTTAAAAAAATCTCCAAGTCTCTGCAGACTTGGCTATCTGAGATATTGCATCAATATTGCTGTAATTTTATATACATATGTATATTCTAGCTTTACTATGCTTGCTATTTTCTTGTCTTACATTATTTAATTAAAACTTAAAGAATATGTTATTAAGTAGTATGACGAGATATATGATTAAATCGTATGATACATTCATCTTCGCTGTGTCGACGATTCCAAGTAATTAATCTTATTAATATACTCGATGACGCTACATGAGTTGGTTTTTCATTTTCGTCATAAGCACTTTTAACTACTTCGAAATACTCCTAACAACTCCGATTGAAATCGAATGATTTTTGGAGTATACTATGCGAAGTGTGCTAATAATTTTCTCTTCATCCTGAGAATGCCGTTATATCAATAATAGGACAATTGCGGAAAAAGCGTTACATATGCGTTTGACGCATATATAATCGGTGAGGGATTTATGAAAACACTTCGAACAAGCACAACACAATCGTTGATCTTTTTCTCTCGATCTCGACGAAAGGATTCAGCAGTTCATGGCAGACGGAAGCTGAAGAGATGGAACGAGTGGCGTCGTCATACTCGACAGAAACAGACACGTGTTTGACACTTTGCGTACCTTAAAGCAACAGGAAATGAGATTTGCCGGTCATTTAAATTCAAAGAGATTATCGACAATTTCTTTCTCTGCGATTCCGAATTTATTTCGGGAAAAAAACCTCTATGTATGCCTGCATGGATCAGCCAGAGAAACTGTGGAATGAATTATATTCGAATTTTGTGATACAGATTTAGTTGTGTGCCTTAAATTTATTCTAACGTGGATGAAAATGTCATATCATTTTGTCACAGTTACTTTGTGTCAAATTGTTCCTCTTAAAACATTGTTTTTTAATGATCGGGTCGTGGCTGATAATCATAGCCTTGCAACGGTGGAACGAGTAATATATGGATATTGCAAATATGGTCATCAGGGAGCCAACATCAGCCGATTGCTGTCTCTATGGCGCGAAAATTACCGGTTACGGCGACCATAATTATAGTTGCTCGAGATATTTCGACTTTTGAATAATATGCACAGAGTAAAACTGGAAAACGCTCGATAAAGATTACTCTCCCCTATTCCCAATTACTCTCTCCATAAACAAGAAATATTTCCATCTCATGTAATCCATCAATTTAATATTTAAGTTAAATATTTAAATATTAAGTAGTTAATTAAATGTCAATAAAAATTATTTTTTCACAATCAAGCATTTATGAACTATTTGCTGAATAATTGATATCTACGTTTATTTTATTTTATTAATATTTATTAGTTTTTTTACGTTTATGTTAGTTTATCACTTAAATGATTAATTGATATATTTATGATATATAGATTTAGATTTATACTTCCTTTCATTTAATTCAGAACTGAGAATACTTCGAACTAGAGTTCGACTGACCACATTTTGACTTCCGGCTGAAATCGAAAATGAATATTCAATCGAAACCGAAAGTTAGATAAGTTTTGGAGACTAAAAAAAAAGAAAAACAGGAAGAACCTAACGGAGTCACATTTTTTTCGGACGGAGTCGAAATCGATAATTTTGGATTAATTTTACAGGGACCGTGTGATTTTTCAGAAATCATGATATGTATTCTTTAAAAAATAAAATTTTATTAAAGTATTTAATTATAATAATAAAATAATATTACATCCTTAACTTTTAACCATATTAAATCACATTTATTATTAGGATCATATCAAAGTTTGTACTCAAATTATTTTAAGCTTAAACAACGATTAATAATTAAAATCGAACAGTGGTTTTTTAAACGCTCTGCAACTTGGCGCGCTGCAACTTGTACAGTTTTGGTTTACCGAAATTTCGGTCGAACTCTATTTCCAACACACCAACTTTTTACAGACACAAAATGATTGATATTTTATTCGTTTGTGTATACTTCCCTAATCTATCATTTCGAAGACTTGAATTCAAATTTTCACTAATATCTACATTTATGAATAAAAATAATTATCTTTTTTTTTTAATTTATCCAGATAACTTTTTACTTAAAAGAAATCAGTAATAAAATTATATTTAATCCATTGTATAAAATATTTCTGTAAAATAATTTTTTCGACGATTGACTTTATACTCTATGTGTGTGTGTGTGTGTGTGTGTGTGTGTGTGTGGGTGGGTGTGTGTGTATGTGTACATACATATATATATACATATATATAAATTTTCGTGCTCAGTTTACAATCCATTTCATATAAGATATTTTTGAAGCTTTATTTTGGGAATGTCTAAAGAATTTATAATTGATAAAGAAAAGAATCTAAACTCAATGATTCGATTGTTGATGTACGGCCGTATGTGGGTGATTTGTATGTCTTGGAATTCTTCTCTGCCAAACTTGGAGCCATTGGAATTCGCTATAATAATAAAGCTGTCAGGTACACATGCTGTGAATTTTTTAGACGTTTCTTTTCAAGTATATGAGCATCCGAAGCTGAAGATAAAATATTTTTTGTATTCTAATTTTGTCATTTTATCTTTATCTTATTTTTTTTATATAAGAGACTGAAATGATTGACTTGATTTCTTTTTTGCTTATAATGAATTGTTAATTAATCACATAGGTGTCTAATTTTGCGATTTGAAAAACAAGCATTACTTTTTGTAATTTTTTTTTGCGTTGAATCCATAAATAAGAATATCTATCACGTCAGTTTAAAAAAAAATTATACTTAATCTTATATAATGTAGTTGAAACTCTCCACTTTTTAGAGCATTTTCAAAACTTTATAGTCGATAAAGATGTTTTATATTGCGATGTTTTAGATTGCGAAAAGGGCTCAAATGAATTGTACTTAAACATTGTACTTTAATATGAAATTTAAATATCTTATCGTCTGTATCATCGAACCTCTGATGCACTTAATTTTTTTAAAAGAGTAAAACAGTGGAACGATTATCCCATACAGTCCCGGTGCGAAATAATTACAAGTAATAAAAAATAAATATTTAAAAAAATTTTAAGATTCTAAAATCGATATCTCGTTAATTATAATAAGTAATTTAAATATTTATAATAGATAAAAATAAAAAATTTATTTAATATGTGAAAAAAATATTTAAAAGCGCATATTTTTCATGAAAACGCTATCAAAACACTTTTTCTTTGTATAATAAATCCAATGACTCGATTTGATGTACCTGTATTCTTGCGTAATCTCCGGTTTAACAAACATCGATAAATAACAAATAAAAAGATTGTGATAAAATATTTGCAATAATATTCTATATATAGTAATAGCTTATGTTTATTTTTATACATAAAGAAAGAAAGAAAATTTTTATACATAAATGAAGCGCAATGATTATTTTATATAACAGAAATCATCGATATGTATATACATTACGATTGAGAAAACTCTTCATCACCCTCTGTCATTCATACAATTACATTCGCTTTAATTGCTTCATAGAAAGAAAGGTTATTTACTACTTTGAAATATTGTTGTAACAGCGATATGTTGTGCATCAACATAAGAGATATACAGGATATATCTGAAATAATGTCTACCAATCATATAGTACTATTCCTAATAAAAAAATTGAGTCGAAAAGTCTTCTACCATTTTGCAATTTTCGCAATATTCTTTTTTATTACTCAAAGAGCAAAATGTTTAAAATCGACATATAAGACAACTTTAAGAATTCTTTATAAGATACTTTTAAGAATTCTTTAAGAAACATCTTCAAAATATTTTACAAAAAAAGTCAAAACTAAATTGTCACATACGTCGATTTTATTCATTTATTCGACAATTTTAGAAATTAATATCTCGTTAACTATTGAATGTATATTTATGAACCTGATCGTGAAAATTAGACAAAATTATTTTTTCATCATGATCCATCAGAAAGATATCACAAATATTAGGAAATATAATTGATTTATTATGAAAATTAAGTATTCACTCTAGATAAAAGTAATGTAAAGAACAAATATATTTTATCAATTTCTTTAATGTAATCATAATTAACTAACAAACATTCTTATATAAGGAATAATATTGGATTGTTCAGAAAGTTATGTTTCTTCAGCTCAAAATTATACGTAGAATATATTTGTTACGAAATTTTCGATTACCTATCATGAAAGCTTGAAAGTTTCCCTACAAAATCGTTTTAGAAATGCTGCTACGATTATTTGTTCTTGAGATTTAAGTTCATGAATTAGGTAAAAAGGAGCATTGTGACATGATTGCTCATAACTCTGTTAAAAATCGTCATACCATAATTAAATGAATAAATTTTTAAAATTAAAACTTTGCTAATTTTTTAAATATAGAATATATATAAATTTGAGCTAAAGTGATATTATTGTCCTTCTCTAAGATAAGCATTGCGCAAT
>NW_012130081.1:5907123-5910724 GCF_000143395.1 Atta cephalotes
CAACTCTATTACATTAACAATTTTTTTTAGGAGACTGTATCGAATTTTGCGATCCATTCATTATTTTAAAATTCACATTAAAAGAAAACGATATTCCTTAAAAGATCCTGCATTGTTAGCGGAGGGTTAAGATGTCTGTAATTTAAAAAAAAATGAAAAATAATAAACTAGAGTATTAATTAATTTAGAAGATTTATGCAAATCAATAAAACAGATGGCAAACCTCATATATTTTGGACATATTTTATTTTGTTATTGCAGCACCGATGAAGATGCCCGCCAGGCAATGATGCACGATGGCGGTAAGATCAAGGAGATGAAGATCAAGCTGCTATTAAGCTCACGTACCGAGATGCAAAAGGTGATTGAAGCCGCTCGACAGCAGACTTTGAGTTTGCAATGCATCATGCAAACTACGCCGGTGGCGGTACCGCCTGTAGTTTCCGGCAAACAGCCTGGTTCACCGACGGACAAGAGAGACAAAGACAACGACAGCGAGTCCAGCAAGGATCGGAAGGATAGACGCGATCGATCGAGATCGCGAGACCGTTCGCGGTCACGCGACCGTGACCGTGACCGAGATCGTCGTGATCGAGACCGCGGAAGAGATCGACGACGACGAGATCGTAGCAGATCTCGGGACCGAGAACGCGATAGACGAGACCGGCGTCGTCGCCGGGATCGATCCAGATCGCGCGATCGCACAAGATCGCGCGATCGTGATTCAAAGAGAAATTCCACAAACGACAGGCGTAAGGATACTAACGAGGATGACAACAGCGAAGTCGTATGCGTTGCTCAGTTCCACAAGGACAAGGCATCGACAGTTACATCGAAAAAACCGCTTGAAAATGGCGTATGGGAAGTTCCACCACAAACGCAGATGCAAGCTGCTCTGTTGGCGCCGAGTATCTTGGGAGCTGGCGTCGCCGCTCTGTCTCAAGACTCGGAGACTCAGCGTTCGGCCATGGCTGGCTTTGGCACACCCGTGATGGGCCAGCAATCGATGTTGCAATCTGGACAATTCTCTATAAATGGTCTTAATGGTGTTGGTAATCTCATGCAACCGCATATGCAGACTCTCGCCGGACATACAGTGGGTATGACATCCTTATCGCAGAATCTGAACACTGGCACCAGTCTACCCAATTTGAGTGGTCTCGGAACTCGTCCCAAAGAACCTTGGAGTCAAAACGAGCAGAGTAGAATGGACCAAACCGGACGATTCTCCGGCCGATCGAATCAATTCGGTAATCAGGAATATGGGACTACTGGCAATTATCGTGGTACCAGGCCGAATAATCCATTCCTGAACAAGGTGCAAGAACTTGAAGGCCGTCGCAATCCACATGCATTTCAGGCTAGTACCTCCAACTTTGGCAACTTCGATAACGATCGACCAACATCCGGTAGAAAGTCCGGCAATTCGAGATTCTCCAATGAGAATAAGAACGGCAGCAATGGAGGCCATTGCGTGGAAGTGCGCAATATGCCATTGAGTGCAACGTACGCGGATCTACGTCACGCATTTCATGGTATCTATATTAGGAAGGATGGCATGAAGATAATCAATGATAACCACGGTAATCGCGTAGGCATTGCATATATCAAGTTTGGTAAGGCCGAAGGCAAAGAACTCGCCCTGAGCACAACAAGATACGTGCGAGGTTCCGAGGTAGAGGTACTCGATTTGGACGAGAGTATTTTCGATAAAGCAGTGAATTCTTACTCGCCCGAGAATAGGGAAGATGGTACTGATGGCGATGTTAGAAATTCTATGTGCATCCTGCTGACGGATCTGCCGTCCTTCACCAAAGAAATGGACATAGCCAAGCTGTTCCATGACTGGAAGATCAACGATCTCTTCATTACTAATAGTAAGGAGACTGGTACCACTCAGTATATGGCTTACGTGCAATTTGCACGACTCGAGGACGCCAAGTCATCTCTGAGTACGCCGCTTAAGATCGGTAGCAAACAAGTAACTGCGACTGCAATCAGTGAGGAGAAGTTCGCGCAAGCGAAACGCGAACATGAGCAAACGAGCATAAATCAAACGGATTGTGTTCTCATGCGTGGTTTGCCATTCCAGACAATCGACCGGGACATTTTCGATTTCTTCTCGGACATCGGCATAGTACCGCTTTGCATTCATATGATGCTCAATCAGCAAGGCAAACCAGCCGGTGAATGCTTTTGCGAATTTGATTCGGCCGAGAAGGCGGAACGTGCGATTACCAAGAATGGTCTACCACTTGGCAAAAATATACCCACTATTGAATTGGTGCCACGAGTTAAGATGCTCGAAACTCTTGGCATGATGGAGGCGCAACAACAGACACAGCAGCAACACTTTCCGATACAGGAGCAGCATCAGAGACCACCGCGCTTCTCCGGACCGATAGGCCATATGTTACGTTTCGGCAATACCGGCTTCGGACCTCGTTGCCCGCCTGGTAGTCTAATGGGTATGCCGCGTCACATGATGGGTCGCCATCCACCGTCCATGGATTATGTCGAGGGTTTTGGTAAACCTGGCTGCGTGCTATCACTAGAGAATGTTCCGTTCAAGGCAGACATTAACGAGATTATCGAATTCTTTGGTGATTTTGATGTAAAACGAGAGAATGTGATTCGCCGTTACAACGAAAGGGGTATGCCGACGGGAGATGCGCGCGTGGCTTTTTCGTCGCCTAGTGAGGCGCAGCGAGCGCTCAAGGAACTTAAGCATTGTAAGATGCGAGAACGTACCATATATATGAAAGTAGCGTGAGATCCATCGTTTCGCCGTGGAGAAGCTGATGACAGCACATAAAAGAACATCGTCATTGTAATAATGATATCCGGCCGGATCGAATATGTTCGCACCAAGTTCTGTGTGTGGAATGAATGCAATATCTAATAAGACATCTTCTGACAATTTTATCGTAAGAGTCGGTTTTATACGAAAAGATAAGCGCCCAATAGAGATGCTTTGAGATGCCTTTTTCGTGTGAAAGACTATACTTCCTTATTAAACTGGCGCCAATCTACGTGTACATAGAATGCATAACTTTTCTTTACCCATTCATATCATGCCATACCGCCCAAATTGTTTCTATCGCAAGGCATTTAACTGTTTACTTACTACATCAAGAATGGTGTTTCAAGCACGATTGTAACATTAGATCATAACATGTCTAGGATAAAAACGTATTCACCGCTAACCCGACATGTATCATTACCCAGGAGGTACGGACGAATGTACATTATTAAATGTAAAGAACTTTATT
Organism: Atta cephalotes; assembly: GCF_000143395.1. Classification (NCBI taxonomy): domain Eukaryota; kingdom Metazoa; phylum Arthropoda; class Insecta; order Hymenoptera; family Formicidae; genus Atta; species Atta cephalotes. Next base: position 5,910,396 of record NW_012130081.1, read on the forward strand.
ATCTTATTTTTAATATTTCATTGCAATACCAAATAACGTTTTAGTTATGGAAACAAAAGAAGCAAAGTACAAAGTTAAGGATTCGAATAATTGCGTTTTTATTTTTACGTTTGCTGTCATGAATTAATATTAGAACCCGAATGCAATTCGAAGACGATAAAGGGGACAATCCTTATGAAAAACAAGTTTTACGTACATGTATACATTTGTAATGTACATGTATACATTTACGATAATACACATGTATTATAGTGCATACATTAAATATATATATATATATATATATATATATATATATATATATATATATATATATANATATATATATA
>NW_012130081.1:5911197-5918266 GCF_000143395.1 Atta cephalotes
CACACACTGTATATCTTGCGCGTTTGTATGTACGTTCATCTATTGCGACTGAATGTAAAATAATGAATAATATTAATAATAATAATAAGTATATAGATATACACGATCACATATTGTCATAAACTTATGTTACGAAAATTAATGAAAAAAAATTGAAGACTTCAATAAATTTTTATTCAAATTTAATTATACTTTTATCTGAATCTAATATTAGTATTAATGGCGTCGCATTAATAGTACACAGATTAATTTTAATTGATTAATTATACTTAATTATACTTATTCTCCAATAATATTTTATTTTTGCGCCTTTCTCTTAAAAAAAACAGTACGAATTTTATTTAATTTTAGTAATATTCACAAAAATTTTAGAGGCGAAAAGAGAAAGATTTTATTTTTGCGCCTTTCTCTTAAAAAAAACAGTACGAATTTTATTTGATTTTAGTAATATTCACAAAAATTTTAGAGGTGAAAAGAGAAAGATACAAATAAAAAATTGATTTACATTTCTATTATATTTCTGATTAGGTTTGATTTACTTATATGAATTATTTTTCACAATTTAAAAAGTTATTCAGAAAAAAAGTTGGAATTTATAAAAAAATTTATTTGAAAAATTCTCTATGTGATTATTATTTTCAATTTTCATATTATACAATTTGTAAAAAAACAATGATAATTATTCGTCAAATATTACAATTGAAATTAATTGCTCATAAATTGCTTATTAATAGCTAAAAGCTTATTTATCCTTTGTTATCTTATTTTCTGATTTTAAAGGTATTAACTTTTATAAAACATAATTAAACTAATCTACATTCGTGCAGAAAAAAAATCTTTTAATTTCTTGATATATGTGTATGAAATAAAATTTTCTTGTCAGTTTAACCTGATTATAAAGATTATATAAATATTTCTTTATTGTTTAATACGCTACAACAATAAACCTAGACTACACACGTTGATGGCAAATTTCCTATTACTGGTACCATCGTATCGATTCAACTTAAGGGACTCTATAACGAAAGCATGCTACAACAAATCGACAACTCTGCCTAAATATTGAGTCACGGGCTATTTCTGTAGCCGCACCTCACCTATAAGCCCGTGACGTCGAGCGGCAATGGCGCATTTCAAATTATTGTGGCCTTACACAAATGAGTTTCTCTGTGTATATATAGAATATAATAAGCATAAAATATTTAAATTGAATATAAATTATTTATGTCTTATTTAGGACAAAACCTCTGTTTTTTTTTATGTGAGACTATAAATTCTTTCTAGTTTTAAATATATATATTATATTTATTTTTCTGACAAATATAAGAAGGTAAAACCAAGAATTTTTTGAGCGAAAAGAATTTGCAAGATTTAAAACAATAAACACTTTTAAAAAATATATACGGTGTTGTAAAAATATTTACGTGGGTTTTTTAGCCACAGTCGGAAGATAATGATGGTATATACCTAATTTACTGATTAAGTGAATTTATGCTAATAATAAAGTTTGTAGCATTCCATTATGATGATTTGAGAAAATCTGCCGCATAACTCATCGTATTACCTAATATTTTAATAGCCCAACACCAAATAATACACAGCGCTTGCAAAGCGTTAACAAAGCGCTAGAAAAGCGCATACGATCATTCTTCTTAGCGTTTTGCAAGCGCTACTGTGCTACTTAGATGTACATTTAATTAGATTAAAGTTACATACAATTGTGTGTATATATTTTTATTACTTTTTATTACAATATTTTACAATATTTTACAATATTTTACAATATTTTACAATATTTTAGTTAAATATTTTGAGTATCAAATACACAAGTACCGTTTCTTTTGTCATATAAATCTACACGCATATACATTATATTTATCACGCATATTATCTTATATATTTTATAATTAAACAAATAGAAAGAGACTGTAAGTGTAAAATACAAATTTAATTTTTTGTTACTTCGTTATTTAAAAAAATTACATATATGATACGTGTATTCAATACGTGCGTTATATGCATTTGGTATATAAAAATACAATACAATCGACCTTATTTTTCCTTCGACCTTTGAAAAATCGGAGGCACCCTACTGGTCGATCTCTAATGCAAAGTAAGTGATTTGCTCGATTCTATTCAGCGATTTCTGTTATAAAGTGCATCACAAAAAGATTGTGATTAACCTGGTTCTATTTAGACAGATACAGGAAATTCGACTTCTACATATTCAAAATACATTTGACACACAAAACAGAAAAAAATGTAACATTCAACATTTTTTCATCTTAAACTTTCTAAATAAAAAATCAATAATTACTCTTACTTTATGTTCGTAATTGTTAGAGGATTAAATGATATTGATATAATTAGATAATCTCTCTATTCGCTAGCTAAAAGCTCATTTGCACTCTTCAATTGATGCATGTATATTACAGTTATATAACCAATAATTACTTCCTATATGATTGAGAGTTAACCACGCGAGATCGATTCTGCAAGCAGCATCGCAGCGACGACGCGTTACATTGTAATGAATTACGCAATCGATATTTGATGTCGCGATGCAAATTACAACGTTGACGATGTAGCTACGTCCCTTATTCGCACATCTGCAAACCAACACGATGATGCAGCGATGCAAGGACGAGCGGAAATAGAGACTGAAGGCGAGAATGAAGAGCGGAAATATCTCGAAGAATCCATGATAAACGGACATGCGTTCTGCATCAGCCCAAAAACAATTCACGAAAAGGAATCTCCGAATATAGCCACGAATTAAGTATATGTATAATTTAGTCTCTGATGTAATTTTAAGTGCACTGTATTTTATTCTTCTTGTCAATCTGCTGTATTTTGTCATAAAGATATAACATCTGCTTGATTACGTCCAATTATTTTGATCGATTAAGCATTGAGAAATTAAAAATCGCAGCGTGACAGGATTACAAACTATTACAAGTAAACGATTGACATTGAAGTCCTTTGATCTTTCATCTGATCTAACCAGAAGAAATCTCAAATCTCAAAACAATCTTCATCGATAGGACACAATTATTAATCATCTTTTTCTTCATATCAGTTTATTTTTTCTACTTTTTTCTGATTCTGATAAACGTACATTATAAGCAATTTCCTTGTATGTGATATAGAACAAAAAAAGAATCATGTTCTTTTTCGATAATCGCTAGAAAATCGTTAGAAAATAATCTGTTCCCTTCGACAATTTACTTAGGAAATTTTATCCATTGTATTTCGTGTCAGCCTACTCAGTATATACATATCTACTATTTTAGGTATCATCGTCGTGAACACGCGACGAGTATAAGTAACAAGCATTCCAAGAAGTTTCAGTTACATCTGGTAAAAGAATAAAGTTTAGCCGTAATAACTTTTGTGTGTGTTAATAAGGTAAACAGCGGTAAAGTGTAGCACAAAATGTATGAAAAAAATGTCAGACCACATTTAAAGAACACAACTTTTAAAAAATATTCTAATAATTTATGTAATATTCCAAGATTTAGCCAGTTATTTGCATGGATTTCAATTAGAAGAGGCAAAAAAAAGGTAGCAAGAATTAATTTAATGAGCACATGCCATAGTATTTTTCTTATTGGATGATAAGAGATATCAAGCCGATTGTCATACCAATTGTCAGATTTTTTTACACATATACGAATACAGTCTTCGTTGAAATAATAAGGTCAATGAATTTTCTTCCATATAACTCCAGTCGACGTATGCGGAACAACGGAACGTCTAACGTATAAAGTCTAATCTAAGGCGCGTATCTTGGTACCGTCATTGGTGCAACCAACTATAGAAGCTCATGTCGATATGTCTCTCTTCTCTCGTAATAAGGATGCACTTTTTCGCATAAAATAGCAAGAAATGTAAAGTTGACGGTACTGTAAAGTATAAATTAATCTTTCAATCGATAAAAATATCTTTATGAATTGTATCTATATATAACGAAAGCAAAAATGCATAAAACTTTGAGTGGTCGAGAACAACTTTGGCCCTTAGATTTAATTTTTAATAGAATTTTTAATAGTATTTTTTTATTTTATATATTTCAAACGTACACGATAAAATGTTCTTATAAACAAATTATACATATTGTTATTCCTTTTTTCGCGTATCGATCAATATATCTATAAAAGTTATATGTTGCTCTGTGAAATAAAAGTCCGGTATATCTATGAACAGGTAAAATAAAGCGCTCCTGAATAGTCCTGAATGTACATTTGGATGTCAATTTGATGTACGGTTAAATAATATTTGATAACAATATTTGATAATAAAGAGCAATGTGCATATGTGCAATGATTTGATGCAACGTATCATGCGTACAATATCTATACCAATAGATAATCTTAAAACGTATATGATTCTCCCTCGTGATTTTTTCTAGTGATTCCTAGTGAATATGTTAATATTTTCTTTTCCCCTTCTCTCTCTCTCTCTCTCTCTCTCTCATTTAATATTCTTTTATTATGTGCGTCAGTCATTTGTTCTTCGCGTATATGCAGCCATATTAAATGACGAAGTGACGACTTCTTTATATCATTCTCGTTTGCCTTCTCAAGGAAATGTATTATGAATGGAAGAACACTTCTGCTTCTTTTGTTATTAAACAACATTCTTGCGAAAACAATTTTTTCAAAAATTTTGTCTGTAACGTATGTGTACATGTGATTTTCCTATTTATGTTTTTCTTTTAAATATTAAACAATTTCAGATATATAAACCGAATTATATTATCTAATTTAGAGATGATTTAGAGGCGATACACAGATGATCAAAGTAAGACAATGACAAAGATACATGATTGATAACGAAATTGTAAGACAATATTGTAAGACGAGATTATATTAGTAATGATACAAATATCAATATCTTACGATGCTATTTATAAACTAGATCACTTCCTCACGGCACTCGTCAAACCATCGTAGGTTCAATTAAGTATCGTTATCTTTATACAACGATTATGCCTGCTGCCGATGATTAATTACGCGTTATAGTACAATACTTTTACACGTACATTGGAATTATGCATGCAATTCCGAAGTAAATTAACTAACCGAGCAAATGACAAAGATAACAATTTTCGTAGATGAACATTTAAAACTTATAAAAAATTTTAATTCTTCTTTTATTTGCTGTTCTAAATATTTAAAATAAAAAGATATAAGAACGATGAAGAGCAAACTATATTTCGAGACACATTAAATTGATTAATCTTTGTATCTTTTGAATTTAGTTAGTATAAATCAGAGCGTTTATTTGATTTGATCATCGTAAATTGATCGCAATATGCCTCACTAGGTCGTTGCAATATGATGAATTTGCTTGTACAATTCAACACGCATAAATGCGTAAACTTCAACATAACCGTTCTTACATGGGCTAAATATAAAGAGCAATAGAGCAAGCCCCTAATGCATCCTTTCGCTACTTCCACCTTCTCTTCTCCTTTCATCGTTCGCACAATGAGCAACGTGATGCCCAGTAAACAAAATGTTCACGCCCACAAATGTATTATATCTACACAAATCCAATCTATGCTACCCTACACGCGTTCAAGCGTACTACATAGAAACATGCACACGCCTATTCGTGGTCCACTTGTTCTGCCTATTCGCCACAGCGCGAGTAAGCATACATATAAAATAACAACCATCTTAGGATTAATTAGACAACGCCGAGACATTGCCGTGTCTCTTCTCTTGATATAGGTACACATGTACTCGTATTATTGCAGACTAAAGCAAAATTTAAGATATGTTTTTAAATAATATTATAAAAACTAGAATCTATGTGTAATAAATATTATATAAGTATAAATATTATATATAGCATATCAAAATTTGTTGATACTATTAAAATGTATTGTATCTAGATCGATAGAACCGAAAAACTATTTGAAGCAAGATATAATAATTGGTAACGCGTCTCATTATTAAAAATAAAATATGAATACTATCTAAATCAATTCTATCGAAAATCAGAGACATATATATAACTCTATAATAATCGAGTGACATGAAAATTTTATAAATAACATAAAATTGCGCAAAAGTGAGAGAAGGTTACCTTTAATGTTCCTTTTTTAATCATTTTCGAGTCATGCAATTGTATAATTATCGTTACAAGTAGAATTGTCATCCATCTTTTTTTCCCCGGATGCTGTTCTTTTTTTAGAGCATCTTGAGACGTCCAAAATTCCACGTCTGGAGTAATCATAAGCATTCGAGGTTTTAAGGAATCATCTAAATTTTTTACTTTGACTCCTCTCCCATGTTATTATTTTACTATTTCTGATTTACAATAGGTTTAGTAATTCTTAAGAAACTGACCGATCAATCACAGTTGAATGCGAGGAGAATAATCGACTATATAAAATTGGTCAATCTTTTACATTAAATTAGTACCATTAATCGTAATGAATAATTAGATGTAAAAAAATTATTCGTTTATTGTTTTGATTAATTTTACTAACCTACGCACATTGTGATATATCTCCGTTACTTCAAAAACAAGTCGCGGTGTTTCGCGAGTACTTTGCATACTCCCGTACTCTTGGACACGTAGCTCGTAGCGCGCATTCAACGTGCCTCGACGGCGACGGTGCGACGGCAACACGAAAAACGAAGGAACGAAAGCGAAGAGAAACGAGTCTCGGGGAAGTCTTTTGTACCTACTCCCGCGTGACGCAATGGACCCTCTCTCCGAACGAGGTTCCAACCGACTCCCGACTCCCGACTCCCGACGCGAACATGAGTCGCGTAGCGCTACAGTAGTGGCTGCCGCCGCTCAGAAACTGGACGGGCAGTTGTGGCCAACTGTGGTGGTACATTTCCTTCTTCCTCTCTTTTGTCTCTTGCAATCGCTATTAATCTGAACCTTCTCTCGAAACGCGTCTTAACAGAGGTATTCCTTTTATATCCAATATTTAATTAGATTCCCATTGCATAGATCCTGTGAATAATACAGTGAAAGTACTTGAGAAAAAGAAAGAGAGAGAGAGAGAGAGAGAGAGAGAGAGAGAGAGAGAGAGAGAGAGAGT
>NW_012130081.1:5919461-5927115 GCF_000143395.1 Atta cephalotes
AATTATATTTTAATCAATAAAAATCAGCAAATGCACGAATTTGAAATGAAATCTAATTCAGCAAACAAGCGTACAAGTTATTTAAAGCAAATTCATTTAAAGCAAATTAGACCAACAAACCCGAAGATCACCGGTTGCTAGGAACTGTGTATATGTATGTATGTATGTATGTATGTATGTATGTATGTATGTATGTATGTATGTATGTATGTATGTATGTATGTATGTATGTATGTATGTATGTATGTATATATAAGTTACGATGCGTTAAATGGAGTTTCGGAAAAAGAGACGAATGAACAGAAACGAAAGAGAATGGAGTAAGGCGAACTCGCGCGTGCGCGCAATGCAAAACCACACTTATTTGAAATCACATTTTTTTATGTTCATACGGTACTACATAAATACATATATTTTACGAATTAGGATATTTGCGTAATTTTTCCAGATAAAAGATCTCAATCAATGGAATTTGTTTCGGGCTTTATTTTTGTATATACGAATATTACATTAGCGTCTTATTCTATTTAAATGTTACAGGAAATTTACAAGACATAAATTGAAAATAGTTACGACCAATCAGACAATCATATAAATTAGAGACGCGAAATATGAATGACGTATTTTGAACAATTTTATGAATGTCTACCTGATAAACCTAAGCTTTTACGTCATTCTATGTCGTTATGTCATTCTTAATTACGTTTTAAAAAAAATAATTTTTCTTTTCCTTAAAAAAAATAGCATCAAAGCACAAATGTGTCTTTCTGATAAACGTCTAACACTTATGTACATATATCAGATTCCGCTACTTCAAGAAGTGCATATTTCAAAAAAAAAATATTTAATACTTGAAATAAGAAAACGGTAATGTGATATCGCAATATGTAAACGGCCGATTATTTTATCGTTTCACCTCGATTTATCTTGCGGTGATATATGTCATTGATACCGTGTAGGTACCCATAAACTTTGACGCGCTTATTGGAAAAAATAAGACGATAATCTACAATCTGTACGAAGAGTATATAAGTCCTTTATCATTTTTGTTGTAAGTCATTACGCAAAATCTCGGATAAAGACATATGGTAAATATTGACGAATCAGTTTGCAATTCTGTGAATCAACGATAAAGTGTAATTAATTCTATTTGTCTTAACGTGACTTCAAATGTATGTGTTACATTGAATTGTAATCGTATACATATCTTTTTTTAATTTATATAATAACTTAAAAATTATTGTTATAAAATTACAATTTGCTTTATCCTAAAAAAAACTATTATTCAATAGAGATTCAACATTACTATGATAACCATGACCTTATTACGCTATTAGATGACACAGATCACTGTGTCATCTAACCTTAGAACACATTGTAGAAATGTAAATCTAGAAATTCTCAGTTAGGAAATGTAATTTCCTCTGTTTTTTATTCTTTATTTATATGTAATTTTTCTCTCATGCGATTTATTAAATCATTTAAAATAAATAATTTTTCAATTATATGTATTATATGTTCATGCATATAAGAAATATTTTTTTTTCATCATGTTATGTAAAATAATAAGTTCGGAAAAAATTACTAATCCATAATTTGTAAATAGTGATTGTCTCGGATTACATCTCGTAAAAATTAGAAAACAAATGTAGTGACAATTAACCAAGCATTTGAAATACATTATACGAATGCATCTCCGAAATATAAAGTTTCTGAAATATAAAGATTCTTTGATAAATTTTACGATCGCTGCTCATGTGAGGGTGATGTGAAATTTTATTAAAATAAAGAACAAATAAATATAATTCATAGATTCTATACATAATATTATTTCTTGTATCACATAACCCAAAGAAAAGTTTTCGCGATTAAATCCTTTTTTTCTCTGTGTCTCTATCTCTTACGCTCACAAATACGATTATATAATTTATATTATTTTGCTTACTATTTCTGTAACGATGACCTACCCAATACTTTAAAGCCTAATCTACATTGGTCGTATCGTAGCGCGAGCATCGTAAGTGTCGTGCGATTTTAAAATTGACGCATCGGATTGGTTGATGCAACAAGCTTGTAACCTGCAACGCCTACAATACGATTAATGTAGAATGAGTCTAACGTATTTAACACGCGTTTATCATAGATTCATAAGAATTTCAGATTCAGAAAGATTTTATTTAGCTCAAAAGAAACAAAAGATTTTCTTTCACACATTTGTTGAAAAATTGTAGCTGAATAAGAGTTTGAGCTCTCAATCTTAGTGCCATGAAGCAGCATGGATAATAATAACTTGTGCGAAAAAGTTGATGAACAGGCATCATATGACGATTGCATAAAATTAAGAGAAAATAATAAAATATAAGTCCAGATCTACAATGAGTCGGTATAGTCGATAATCCTAAGTCTTATGGGTGAATCAGTCAAGTTGGCTGACAGCCAACTTGTATGATTATTAATTTTCTTAAAACGGCCACATTCAACTTTTTTTCTTCTGATTGGTCGAGCCAAACGATTCACTATACAACTAATGACTCATTATGGATGCGAAAAAAATTGTAGTCGCACCTATTTAGATTAAGATTTAGGAATACCGATTCACTGTAAATCTGGTGTAACATTATTTATGCAAAGTTTCGCATAAATAATGTCGTTTCTAAACAATTAATAAACAAGAAGAGCATATGTTTCTATAACAATGAGTCATGTACATGCATATAAATACTTTTTGGCAATTTAAAATAAATCAAATTTGAATGTTTTATTTTTATTCAATATTATTTATTTATCTAATAGATGTGTTATTCGATCATTTGAAATTTATTTCTGATTGCGCGATATACTTTTGTATTATAATCATTATATGCATTTGATTAAATTCCCATATGAATTAAATTTAAAATCTCGATACATTTAACATGTAATTCCTGTTTATTCTTTAAAATTTAAATTATAAAATATTAAAAAAATATATGTAAGTAGTTATACAGTGCTGCATATATTGATCGATAATCAATGAAATATCCAATAGAACGTTGACTGAAATATTGAATATTTTTAAGTATTCGTTTAAGGTCTCGTTGAATAAATATATGTGTATATATTATACTTATGGCGCGATATCAGTATTCGTTGAGATATTCGTTTCTTGTGCTACGCACAATTATAATCTTTGATTACATAAAATAACGTGCGCAAAAAATTACGCTGTGTAAAGTAAGAAATTATATATACTCGCTCGATTAAACTACTTGCGGATATGGATGTCTACGCATTAACACATAAATATGAGTTAAGTATCAGTAATTCTCGATATTTTGATAACACATAGAAACAAATTTCTTTTCTTCTTCAATGTTAACAATATTTAATGCATCAAAATTAATCTCTCCTCCTTTCTTTCTCTCTCTCTCTCTCTCTCTCTCTCTAATTGTATCTCTTTGCATCTGTTGTAGAAAGTTAAAATTTATTCATTCATTTTTGTTTTACTATATACTTACACGTATATAAAATTATAATATCAACGTTTATTAAAACATTATACTGCGCATTGTCTTTTGGATTATAGATACAAAACAAGGCAATTCGAGAAAGTGAATTCGCATTCCGCAAGGGGACAGATTACGTCATCGTTATAATTGTAGACATAGTCGTGCATCTCTCAGTGAATCAAATGGCGAAGCTGTAGCTTCGATGAAATCTGTGATGAATATGGTTCAAAAGAGACGGATCGTCTTCCTGGAATCATTCTCATGATGTTCGCTTCATATACTGCTATTATCGTTAATTCACTTGCGATCTATGTTATTAATATGAACCCTCGCGACGTTAAACGAATAAATCATAAATATTTATATGCATCGATGCACTTATATGTATATGCAATATATATTTCTCGAAACTCGCTTCACATTTCATAACTGATACAGTCAATATTAACGCGATGTTTTATTAAGGTCTCGTTTAAAGTATCATTTAACTACCGTGAAATGTGAAATGATCTGCAGAGTAATTCAACGTCAGAGTAAAGGAATTGAAGCTGATTACTGGAATCGCTTTCTTTCATACGAAATGGCACTATAATTTTTTATTTCATTATAATTGCCATGCGCGCGCGCGCGTGTGTGCGTGTAACTATATAATGTACTAGTATCTAGATAATCTCTTATCAAAATAAGATCTTCATCTTAAATAATTTGAAAAAAGATATCACATTTTATCTAAGATACAGATAAAGATAATATACATATGTCTAGTAAAAATAAGATAACGCCATTTAAATTATCTAAATATTTCATCTAAATACCAACAAACAATGTATACGACGTATATATAAAACGTAATGTAAACGTTTATATTAACAACCATTATTCGACATTATACATCGATGCCTGAACTGTAGAAGATGCTCGATCGAAAAAAACATCGAAGAAAGAGCTATGTCAAAAAATGAATGAAACGATCTATTTTGTGAGGCGTGAAGACCGGTCGTCTACGTCGAAACGCAAAGTATGGTTTATATCGAAAAAGTGAGAAGAATGGTTTATAATTTATATACATATAACGGTATATAATTTGTATATCGTTAATGAGACATATTTTAATTCAATAATCGTTTTTAATAAGCAAATTGGAATGTGCAAGAATGTAATCGATTTCACTAATCGATATTTATTTAATAGATATCAGTCCATCTATCGATGAAATAATAATGATTGTTATTTACTTCATCTTATATTTCAAGAAGTGCTTACGAATATTTTTCTCTCATTCTAAATGAGTAGGCGCGGAGAAATAGATTTATAATTTCTCGCCCACATACGAAATTCCACATATTTATGTCGTATTTAGCGTAGAGAAAGCAATCAAAACACGATTATTATCTAATCTACAATCTGAGATTATATGAAATCAATAAAATGACCATATTATCCAATTTACTTCTTATCGCAAATATAAATCTCTGATCCTTTGTAATATACTTTTAATTCACATTGTCGCAAAACGTTAATAATTAATTACGTTCGTATTTAATTATCAGTAATTGTGAGATATGTAATTTTAATATATATAATTCCTCCTTCTTCTCGAGAAAGATAATCTCACATTCATCCCGAAATTCGAAATCCTTTCAGAGATCTCCGATTTAACAGCATTGCGGAAGTGCGCGGGGGATCATTTCACGGACACAACCAATTGCATACCTTGCTACTGAACGACAATCACATTCGACGGCTGCCGGCAGGCGCGTTCGAGGGCGCACCAAATCTACGGATTCTTTACTTATATAAAAATCGCATCGAGCACATCGCGCCGGGCGCGTTCGCGGGGTTGCCACGGCTCGAACAGTTGTACCTGCACCACAATCATCTGCGGGAGATCCGACCGGGCACGTTTAACAATCTGCCGGTGCTAGAGCGTCTATTTCTGCACAGCAACAAGCTTCATCGGTTGCCGGCGAATGCGTTCGTCAACGTTGGTCCGATGACGCGGCTGCGTCTTGACAGCAACGCGCTCATCTGCGATTGTAATCTGGTCTGGCTGGTGGAACGCCTTCAGGACAAGCCTACGGAGATGGCGGCAATTTGCCAATCTCCACATGAGATGAAGGGTCGCTCTCTAACTACAATGTTGCCCGAGGACTTTCATTGCAGTTGAGTAAAAGCACGCGGAGAGTACGATTTATACATATATATCATCCAAGGGGAATAGACTGAATTACGGACATAGAATTATTTATTATAATTAATGAAATAAAAGAAAAGTTTTCGATATATTTTACAAGAATCTATCGGATCTATCTATTGTATTGTTTTATTTTTATATTAGGTATCTAATATAAATATTTTGCAAGAATTTTTATTTTATTGTGTACCTTCTCACTTCTCATGTCACAATCTAAAAGAATAAGTTAAGATAGTAATAAGTGAAAGAATAGAACTCTTAAGCTTATAGTAAAATTTTTTAAATTCTTAATTTTAAAAAAATGAGTAAATATTTCCTACTTATTCCCTAGTTATTTCTCTTTTAGTCGAGTTTTGAATACTTTGCTAGGAAACAGTTTATTCTTTCATTATTTTTTTCGTTACTCATTATTATCAATTACACATTGCTCACACATTTATGACATTATCACTGATATAATTTAATGCCGATTACATCATTGTGATCATTGACACGTCGGTCACTGCTGCATCTCTTGTGACGATGACTTTTACTAGGATGATCTGTGTATCTCTATCGCGTGATCCTTCATTATATCGAAACTTTCAATCAATTGATTGTTGTTCATTAATTCAAAAACTTTAAACTTTCAAATCGATGATAATGGAGTGGTAGCAATTCTTAAATTATATACTTACTTACAATTAATAATATTAATATGACTATCAATTCATAGAGAATATATTTACACATATGTAGAGACTTTTATATAATAAATAAAATCATATGATCCTCTCCGTTACTCGTGTTACGAGCTCGCAATGAAAAATTTGGATAGAAAGTTCAATAGATATAAATGACGCGATATATTGTACATATATATCGTAAAATTAGAGAAGATGTAAAAAAAGAGGAGGAATGAGAGGAACACGATAAAATAAATAATCTCATATCCATTTATTTAATTTTTCTTCAAACTTTTCGTCGTAATAGAAGATTCTCTTTGCAGCAAAACCGCGTATCATAGAAGGTCCGGAAGACACCGTAGTACGATTTGGTGACACGATAACGTTAACGTGTCGAGTAACAGGTGATCCGACACCAAAGATTAAATGGATGAAGAATACAAGATACTCGTGGGAGGCAGATGACGATGAGGAAAAGTATGTAGTAATTCGTGAGGACGGCGAAAAGTACGTGATCCGCGAGGACGGCACCTTGGTAATCTCTGGCACGACCGAGCAAGACGGCGGGATGTACGAGTGCGTAGCTAGTAGCGATATGGGTTCGGCCAAATCCAGAAAGGCCAGAGCAGTGATTACAGCAGCGTCTCAATTGATACTCGCTGAAAGACCAGAATCCCAAAACGTGACCGCCGGTACCAACGTAACTTTTTCTTGTCGAGCACTGGGTAATCCTAGACCCGATACTCACTGGTTCAGAGACGGCCGATCGATCCTCTTCAACGATAGAATCTCACTTGAGAACGATGGCACATTGTTACGTATTCTCGCGGTTAAGGAAACTGATGCGGGCAAATACGAGTGTTATCTTAGGAGCACCGATCACACGGTTCATCTCTTCGCAAATTTGAATGTCGTAGATTTGACGGCACCCCGATTGCTATTCAGACCGCAAGACATCGAGGTGGAATTGAATGCCATTGTCGAAGTACCCTGCCGGGCTGAGGGTATCCCGAAGCCAATGATACAATGGAAGAAGGACGGTAGCGCGCTCGAGGGTAACAGGGTCAAGATCACACGCGGAGGAAGTCTTCTTATTTTTAATGTGACTCCGCAAGACTCCGGCAGGTAAGATTGAAACACTAGCATGACCGCCAAGAACGGTCATTAATTATCATTATTTTCAATGAGGAAATTAAAGAAGTTATTTTTGTGAATATGTGTATGTGTAGAAATCATTTCTCACGTGATACGTTTTTCAATTAAAAAAAAAAAAAAAAAAAATAAAAGTAAATTTAGTAAAAAATAAA
>NW_012130081.1:5927758-5930507 GCF_000143395.1 Atta cephalotes
AAGTAAATTTGAAAAAATAATTCATGTTATACAATATTATGATTATTAATTCGATGCGATTTTATGAATCTTTAGCTTGTTGACGTTGACAACGTATTGTATATAAAAAAGAGTTTGATAAGAGTTAATATCTACAATAATAAAAATTGAAATTATGCTTCCATTGCATCAATCAATCTTGGGCACAACAATCATCTTCCTTTTGTAGGTACGAGTGTTCAGCTATAAACGATTATGGCCGCGCAACCGGCGATGCTTTGGTGCGCGTTCGGCAGCCCGGTGCAACGGATACACTTGTCATACGAGCCTTCCAAAGTGCCACTGAGGAAATCGATCGTGCCATTAATAAAACGCTATCGTCTCTCTTTAATTCGGATGGCTCATCGAAACACGTTGATCCATTCCGTTTAACACGGTTTCCGAACGCGATCGATCGCGCGGCCGCTAGACCCGCCGAGCTCTTTGAAAGAACTCTCATTAATATTCGACGTATGGTGGATACTGGCAGTAAAGCAAACGTGACTGGTGAATTCCGCTACGAGGAAATCTTGACAGCTGAACAGGTAAAGTTGATCATCAAGCGAACAATCATATTACATATGTATATATATATATCAGCTGAAATTACGCTAAAATTACGCTGCATATTCCGTTGCAGGTGAAGGAAATCGAACGATTGTCCGGGTGCACCGGTCATAGACGTCGGCAGAATTGCACCAACAGGTGCTTCCATCACAAATACCGGGCTATAGACGGCAGTTGCAATAATTTGCGCCATCCTACTTGGGGTTCGTCGCATACTGGATTCCGGAGGGTACTGCAACCCATCTACGAGAATGGATTCTCGATGCCGGTCGGTTGGGAGAAGGGACGACGATACTACGGTTATCCGAAACCCGCTGCACGTCTCGTGTCGACCACGCTAATCTCTACCCATGCAATTACGTCAGACGATCAGATTAGCCACATGGTGATGCAGTGGGGTCAGTTCCTGGACCATGATCTCGATCACGCGTTACCGTCGGTATCGAGCGAATCGTGGGATGGAATAGATTGCAAAAAATCCTGCGACAATGCCGCACCTTGCTTCCCGATGGAAGTGCCGCCAGGTGATCCACGTATCAGCAACAGACGGTGCATCGACTTTATCAGAAGCAGCGCCGTGTGCGGTTCTGGCGCAACCAGTATACTGTGGGGCGACTTGATGCCTCGAGAACAGCTGAATCAATTGACCAGCTATTTGGACGCATCGCAGGTCTATGGCTACGATGACAAGCTGGCGCGCGATCTGCGTGATTTCACAACGGATCGTGGCTTGCTCCGGGAAGGTCCCACACTTCCCGGTCACAAGCCTCTCCTTCCATATGCGTCTGGTCAGTTTGTCGACTGTCGCAGGAATCCACTGGAGAGTTCAATCAATTGCTTCGTAGCCGGTGACATTCGTGCCAACGAGCAAGTCGGCCTGCTGGCCATGCATACTTTATGGTTGCGCGAACACAACCGCATCGCTCGCGCGCTACGCGAGATGAATCCACACTGGAATGGCGAAAAATTGTATCAGGAAGCGAGACGTATCGTTGGCGCAGAGATGCAACACATCACTTATCGACACTGGTTGCCGCGAATATTTGGATCGACGATCGAGGACTCTATGTTGGGATCATACCGAGGGTACGATCCCAACGTAGACGCCAGCATATCTAACGTTTTCGCCACCGCCGCTCTACGTTTTGGCCACTCGCTCATCCAACCGCGTCTAGAGCGACTGAACGCATCCTTCCAACCAATTCCTCAGGGTCTTCTCAATTTGCGTGATGCCTTTTTTGCACCTTGGCGATTAGTAGAAGAAGGTGGTGTCGACCCGCTGATCCGAGGTATGTACGCCACGGCGGCGAAACTGAAGCTGCCCGAACAGAATCTCAATGTTGAGCTCACCGAACAGCTATTTCGTACCGCTCACGCGGTTGCGCTCGATCTAGCGGCGATGAATATCCAACGAGGAAGAGATCATGGGCTTCCCGGCTATGTAGAGTGGCGCGATTATTGCAACATGTCGCGTGTCGAGACGTTCGAGCATTTGATTAACGACATTAGCAGCGCTCGAGTGCGGCAGAAGTTACGCGAATTATATGGTCACCCGAGCAATATAGACGTTTGGGTTGGTGGTATTCTCGAGGATCAGTTGCCGGGAATGAAAGTCGGACCACTGTTCAAATGTCTCCTACTGGAGCAATTCCGGCGAACCCGGGACGGCGATCGATTCTGGTACGAGAATCCAAGCATCTTCCGCGCGGAACAACTCGTCCAGATTCAGCAAGTATCACTAGCCAGAATCTTATGCGACAACGGCGACAACATCACTCGCGTACAACCCAACGTGTTTTTACTGCCCGAGAGTCGTAATGACCTTGTCAATTGCGACGAGATTCCTTACGTAGACTTGAACGCGTGGTCTGACTGCTGTGAAAATTGCGAAGATCGTGATAATACTATCTCCCGTGTGCGCAGAGAGGCTGAGAAATATTTTGCACCCAGTCGTGACTACGTCAAAGACACCGATTCATTGAGTCGCGAAGAGAAAATCGAATATTTACAAAGGATGTTTGATGAAAGCCATCGAGAGACTAAGCGTTTGCAACAGCAGTCTGACAATTTGTCACGAAGAATGAAAGAACTCGAGTTATTTTTAAAAGACATTAAAAACACAATAGAGAAATAAGTGTGTACTTGGATTCTCTCTCTCTCTCTC
>NW_012130081.1:5934015-5943300 GCF_000143395.1 Atta cephalotes
TCTCTCTCTCTCTCTCTCTCTCTCTCTCTCTCTCTCTCTCTCTCTCTCTCTCTCTCTCTGTCTCTCTCTCTCTCTCTCCCCCCTCCCCCTCCCTCCCCCCCTCTCTCCAACAGATAGTAACGCTCTTGCATTTCTAATATATCTAATATATATATGCCATATTTTTATGCATTTATTGTTGTAAAAGCATTTGCAAAAACTTATAGCAAATTCGATTGGGCGCACTCTCAGTGCGCACTGGTGCGCAATGATGCGCATTAAAGCCATCGTACACAAAATAACATAGAGATATATTTATACATAAACATAGAAATCGATTAAATCCTGAAATACTCAATACATTTATTGTACAATTAGGTAAAATATGTATTTATATTCGAAATATTTGCATTTCACTTTTATACTCAAATTAAATCAATGTACAACAGCTTTAACATGCGCATTAGTTCTTTCAATCGAATTCGCCATTAGTTAATTATTGGGCGTCATTTCTTTTAGACTAATGCAAATAATGTTAGTAAGGGACACATGTATAATGCAATATAGAATGCGAATTATGCATCATAACAAAGTTTAAGTCACTAATAAAGCTTAGATGTGTGTGTGTGTGTGTGCACACACACATACACACACACACATATAATATATATATATATATATGTAGATCGTTTTAAAAGTTTTGAGTCTCAACATGAAGATGACATTATTCGTCAAAATCATTTTGGTGCTATGATCATACATACTTTAAGAAATACCTGTGAAAATTGTAGTCATTTTAGAGTTGTTGTTTTCAATCATTTGTACCAGTCGATATCAGTGTTTTTGTAAAAATGAAAAAAATCGAATATCAGTATCGTGATTAAATTCTTGCATTTGGAAAACAATACACCTAAGCAAATTAAAGCCGCTGTTTACGGATTACGGGGACGCTGCCTCATTATTTGCCACTGTGAAAAGATGGGTAGCTGAATTTAAACCAGAGTCATACCAGCTTGGCTGATGATGAGTGTTTGGGACGGCCAACAATTATGACTATCTATAACATTGAAAAAGTTCACCAAATGGACAATTGAATCAAGGTTAAAGAGATATCAGAGGCTGTGAGTATATCGAAAGAATATGTTTATCATACATTGATGATGAATTAGACAGGCGTAAACGAACCGCGTTGGATGCCGCGCTTGCTCACTGTGAACCAAAAACGCATTCGAATGAACATTTCCAAGGCTCTGTTGGAGCGGATTTTTTAATGCGTCGATTAATAACTGTTGATGATGAAACTTGGATCCACTACTTCATTCTTAAGATGAAGGAATAATCAGAACAATGGATTGCGAAGAGTGAACTGTTCGATCCGAAGAAAATGACGAAGATTTCATTGGCCGAAAAGGTGATGCAATTGTTTTTTTTGGGGAGGGGGGGGGGATGGAATTATGTTCATCGATACACAACTTATTAACGGTACTCTTATACAAATAACACACACATCACAATTTATATACTCTTTAATTTGTATATTAGAATATACCACTTTCATACACTTGAAGGTCCAAAATAAAGATCGAAACGTTTATGTACTTATTTATGTTTAAAATAAAATATTATTTGCACCCATCTAGTGCTCATATAAGCTTTTTATACGCATTATAGATTATGTTCATTGAATATCTTGAAAACGATAAACAATAATAAAAGTATGCATCATTAATTGACAGACTGAAATTAAAGACAGAAATTGTGAAAAAACGATCAAAAATCGAATTTGAAGAAGAAAGTGCTGCCTTCAAGATAGCGCACTGTCTCACACTTCAATGGTCGCCATGATAAAAATTAATGAATTTTGGTTCGAATTGACCACCCACGTATTCACCAAATCTGGTCCCCAGGATTTTTTTCTGTTTCCTCAAAGTTTGACTTGGAGGGCAAAGATTTTCATCGAACGAACATGTCATTGCATCCGTAGAACTATATTTTGCAAAGCAAGATGCCAAATATTATTTGAATAGGTTAAAGGGATGGAAGCATTGCTGGGAAATGTATCGACTTAAAAGGAGACTATGTTGAAAAATAAAACTAAATTTGATAAAAAAATATTTGTTATTTCTATGTTAGATTCAAAACTTTTCAAACAACCCTTGTTATACATTATACATACACATATGTAATTACAGTGTATTCTACTCTTTATTCTATATACATTTATCGACATTTGAATCAAGCTGATAATCTTTAGTTTCATTTCGTAAATGACAATCCAAGATATTTCGTATGTTGCCCACGAGCAACAATATCCTTACCGTCATTCTTTGTGAGCTCTACCGCGAGAAAAACCAAATTCTTTCCAGTACGTATAGTTTTAGCATCAACCGTCACTGTTTCACTAGGAAATGCAGCCTTCAAAAACCTATGCCATTATATTAATAATTATTCTGTTATACAATACAATAGCATATATATATTTTTTTTAACTAATAAAAATTATAGTAAGTTATATACAATTATTATATTCAATTTCTCTAATCAACATCTATCTTAGACTGCATATGCATTTATATTAAAATGTAAAATATCTTAATAATGTAATAACCCAGATAGCAAAGCATGTCTCAGCAAAAGTAAATCTATCAAGTAAATCTGTGATTGCTTATGATAGCGCAATGTGTCATAGATTCGTCTACAACAATTTCGAATATACTGACATTGTAGCAACAAGCAGACAACAATGTGTATATGTATTGTCAGCAGTTTAACAGCAAGATAGCTGGATCAATGTTATCTTGCATTGTCAGCAATATGACATTGCATGATGCTGCATATTATTATGGAAACATAATGGCAATACTATGAATTTTGATGATGACGATTTTAAAGTTGTTGGCAAATTGCTGGCAAATTGCTACTCAATGTTATCATATCATCAAGTTACTAATAAATGAGGACTCAGTTGCTACAATTCTGATAGCAACACTTATAGCATACTTGTTAACATATTGTTAGCATATGTATACTTATTAGCATATTTAGCAAGCAAAGACAGACACATTGCTATCTGAGAATTAAATAATTAAAACATGACAAAATAAAAAATCTAATAAAAATTTCAGATCAAAATCTTACGTCACATGCAGATCTACAGAAACACCAGGAGGAGGATCAGTTTTGTGAGTCATTAATGCATATGTAGATACACAGTCTATAACAGTAGCAGTAAAACCACCATGTAAAAAACCACCAACATTCAAATGTTCCTCAGCCACAGTAAATTGTGCTTTGCACTTTCCATCGCCAGCCGACAACAACTTTACCTATTAGGAAAAATATATATACTGCATTATGTTAATATTTTTATTTACATATAGTAGCAAATGTGTAACACAAAATAATGAATAGGTTAGATCTAATTATATATTAAAGATTAATAGATTAAATGAAATTTTTTGTACTTACATTTTTCATACATCGACCAAAGCCTTTGCTATTCGCCACTTTCTCCAAAACATTTTTTATAAGTTCTATTTTACACGACATAATCTTTCCCGTATTCAGAACACGCGCTTACGAATTAGTGCATTAACATACTATAGTTTACGTCATGCATATTATAGAATTTTAGAGATGTAGGCCTGTATTCAGAACGCGCTTACAACGATGTTAGCGCGCTATAATTTACGTTATGCATACTTTTATAGACTTAGAGATAAAAGTTCTGAATACGGGCTAAAAAACGCGTTCTGATTCATAGTGAAATATAATTAAAAATCAATCACGTGTTTTTATCGATAAATTGTTAAAATTTAAGCGATTAAAGTCCGATTGCACCAACGTTACTTTGGCTTTAAACTTTAAGGCTTAAAATTAACGTGTTTTTATCGATAAACTATTAAAATTTAAGCGATTAAGGTCCGATTGCACCAACGTTACTTTGACTTTAAGCTTTAAGGCTTAAATCTCTCTCTGTTTCTGTTTTTCTTTCGCTTTAAAATGAGGCGGAAAATTTTACGCTGATTCTACAATGAGTCGGTAATCAGCTCTAAGTCTTATCGGTGAACCATGGTTGACTAAACACTTATACGACTAAAGATCTGAATACAAAAATTGTCGTAACTTACTAATCGTATACTTACTTAGAGACTTAAATTGTAGACGTAAGTAACGCACAAGCTTTTACGTATGACGTATAACTTACTGCTATGTCTCCAAAAGACGGCAATAAATCGTATGTCATACGCCAAAGCTTATGCGTTACTTACGTCTACAACTTAAGTTTCTAAGTAAGTGCTACGACAATTCTTGTGTTCAGAGGCTGATTGGCCAATTTCACCGATTAAGACTAAGACTTCCGACTCATTGAATCAGCATGAAATCTTGCTTAAAGTCAAAGTAACGTTGGTGCGACCGGGCCTAAGAGTAAGAAACTGATAATATGGTATTAATTTTATGATTAGTTTCGTGGATGTGTATATATAATGTATATATAATGTTTAAAATTTTAATAATATTCGATTTTTATTTAAAATTGTGGTTTTTAATGTTATCATCCGAGTTTGATTATTAGTAGAGATGCTGTCAGAGAAAAAAATTGTAATTTTTCGACAATAATATATAAGATCCATATTCAGCCCGCTTCAGAAGCTTTTTATTGATAAAATCTTTAAAACTTTTATCTCTGAAATTCTATAAATATGCGTGACATAAAGTATAATATATAGCGTATTAACATTGTTGTAAATATTTATATAATTAAAAGAAAATCACGAATTTTCGAAATTAAATATATTCACAAAAATTTGCCCAGGACTGATCGCGTCTTTAATAGTATTTCGTCGGTAGTCACAAAAATTTGCTCAAAGCCCAGAGCTAGTCGTTTTAATTATATATTAGTACTTCGATCGTCGGTAATATAATATTACATTAGGATAAAAAAATTGGAGGAAAAAAAAGACACAAAATGACAAAAAAAATCAGAGAAAAAAATTATTTATTTAAATATACGTATAGTGATAAATAATAAAAATAATAAAAATATAAAAATCGATCAAGAACAATTAATAGGGTTACCCTGACCATCTAACAAATGATCCTGTGGATTATTGAGATATTTAGGCCCATCTCCTATTTTAGTGTATATCATACATTTAAGTTGTCCTGGTGGATACTTTTGAAACTTTAATTTCTCCAAGAGATCCTATACAAAATAATACGTGTAACAAAAGATATTTCATAAATACACATTTAAATAATATAGCTACATATATCAATTGGTATATACTTGAGAGGGTTTAATTTCTTCTACAGGTAATCCTCTTCTATATTCAATAGCGTTTTCAAAAGGAGGAAAGAAGTGATCTAAAATACCTATCACTGCTGGTACATCTTTCTCTAATAAATATAATGTAGCATTTGGCCCAGCATCGTAAGTATAAGCAACCTAACAATGTGTCTCGTCAATAAAATAAAAAGTATCTAGCCATTTTTATGCTATAACTTGTAGAAAAATATTTTATATACCTTTACATCGTTAACTGCATCATTATAGGAATGTACAAGATTCATAATATTGTTAGAAATATTGTTCATATAAATGCATGGAGGATATGTATCTAAACACACAGCATGAAACTGATTAGAATCTTTCATAGTGAGTTCGGCAAAATTTTTGAAATCCTTCTCAACGATTGCTTGTTGCATTTTATTCGCTCGTTCCGGGACTACATGCATTATTCTATGTTGTAGAAGTTGAGATGTTTCTATGCTTCGTTTCATACCTATTGCACTTGGAACTTTTTTTTGTTCATCGCTAACCTGTAGATTTATAAATATCTCTGCTATCTCTCTTTATTATCATATCTATCTTTCTTATCAATACATGTAGAAAAATTTCTTTCTTTACCACTAGCACTAAAATTCTCATTTCAGACCAATGAGACGCAGGTACGATTTGCTTTGCTAAACTGTCTGTCCCATTCTTATCTGAACCCATATACCATCTTACAAAACCACCCATAACACTGCGACATGCTGATCCAGAACCAGAACGCGCTATAATACTAATGTCTCCCTACAGAGATGTACAATATTCAGAAAATACATATAACATAATTTTAAAATATATTAAATGTAATTGAACGGAAAAAATAAATTATCATACTTCTATTTTGTAAAGCTTAGCTAATGCTGCCGTAAGACATGCATATCCTGCAGCACTAGAAGCTAAACCAGCAGCGGTTGGAAAATTATTCTTTGAACATATACAAATCTTCCAATCGTTTGTATATCCAGATAATTGTGAACGTTTCCTAACTTAAAAAAAAAATCTTAGTTTACAGTAAACATTTTTAAGAAATTCCCATGCACTAACTTACTCTCTTTTAAACAATTTTGAAGTCTTGTATTTTTTATATCTTCTTCTCTGAAAATGTCAGTTTATTATATACAGAAAAGAATAATAATGAAAATAATAATTAAACATACTTTCCATTCAGCCAGATACGATCTTCTTTGAAATCAGAACTGATCATAACAGTAGTTTTTGCATGTAGCTATAAAGAAGATACTATTAATATATCCATATCTCTAATATATTTGCATCTTTTCCTCATACATTTAGAACTTTAAATTTACCTGAGCTGTATCTAAAGTTGCACTTATGGAATCATTAGTTGGTAAAATTAAGGAGTCATCCCTTTTTCCCCCTAAAATCATACAAATCTAAAATGTTAATTTTCACTCAGAAAAACAATAGGATAAGAAAAACGTAAAGATAAAAGATCAAATATTTTCATATTAGTATTGTAACTAAGTTTCTTACTACTTTTTACCGATAGCTATTCAAATTCAAATATATCCATGTAGCACGAACTTTGTAGCGCAAATAATGATGTGTTCAAACGTTTAAAAACATGTGCGTATATATATAGAATTAATTGTAGCTTAATAATAATTAACTTATTATTATTTATTATTTATACTATATTAAATAATGCAATTTTCGAAAGCGAATATCAAAAGTATTTTCTGAATAATTAATTGCGACTTACAACAATATCTTTTTTTTCAAAATGTAAGTTGTGAAGATTTGTTACTTCAAATTTATTAAATAATAAACAATTTACGATTTTATATGTGACAATTATATTGATAAATACACATCAGTAGTAATAGGAATAATTAAATTAATGGCTTCTGCCCTAGAGAAATAAAAAAGCAGTTTTAATACAGCCAGAACTAATTATAAACTGGAACAATGAATCTAATGCAGTTTAAAGCCGGTCACTGTATACTTCCGAAAATATAAAGATTATGTAATACTCGGACCGAAGCAGATCCGCTTTTGCTGAGAAATGTTTCAAGCAAAGATACACGTCAGCAAAAATTTTAAAACAACAATACGTATATTTATGTGTGAATTGTATATATATGTATGTATATACATACGCGCGCGCGCGCGCGCGCGCGCGCGCGTGTGTGTGTGTGTGTGTGTGTGTGAAATATAATATCTGTTTTGAAATATAAACAAAAAATCATAATGAAACATTTCAATTTCTCATTGAACAATAAAGCTTTAATTATATATGCATACAATATTTAATAACTGCAATATTAACTGGTGCAATGCAAGTAACAGTAGTATTCATGATTGACGTTGCTGTTTAACTGTGCGACTTCCAAGTTTCACTCCAAATCCAATCACTATCGTCACTATCAGCTGTTACTAGACTACTGCCGACTCGCTGAGTAGTTTTATATATACAGAAACCCAACATGATGTCCGAGTTTTTAATTGGCAATCTGATATGTATTCTGATTGGATATCCTCTAAGTGAAGCAGCCACATTGTGATCGCAGCTATTTACAGTATTTAATCAGAGTCGCGATCATAGATCTTATACCACTGGAAAGGACGTCGAGCTGTGAGCAAGATCTAAAGGATAGAAATATCTTTCTATCCTCTTCTATCCTCTTTTGGCACATGTGTAGAAAGAAGAAAAGTTACTGAGCAGGACAGAAATACATCTTCTGTCTCTCAAATCTTGCTCACACTTTTCTCTCATTGCTTGGATAGGCCATTCCCTCTCCAGTAGTAAGCTCTATGATCGTGACATGAGACGATTTGAATTGACTTTTGAATGTAGAATATGTAGGGGAACCCAGTCACAAAAATTTCGGACCAACAAGCACATAATTTTATTCTTACGATATAAATGGTTATATTTATATGCTGGAAAAAATAAATGCCTATATATTAATAAATATTATCGAACAATTACTTGTTAATAATGAATTTCTTCTTATACATATAGAAATTCAATTTCGATAATCTTGTATTTAATGTATATGTATAAATGAATTGTTCCTTGTTTCTTTTATTGAGCGGAGCCTTTAATACATCCCAATAATTCTGATTGGTCACCACTTTATTATTTTTCGGAGATTCCGTTTTCTGAAATTCCATCATATCCACACAACTTGCATAGCTGCATAAACATATGCATAAAGAAAATTATCCAATCGCATTTCTCTTACAAAGTTACACGTAAAATGTGATTGGATAATTTTCTTTACGCATATGTTTATGCGACTATGCAAGTTTGTGTAGATATATCCCTCATGAGACAACACCGGAATAGAGTATGCGTTATATAATTTGTGTTCCCCGCTTCATTGACTACATTCAGCGGGCAATTGCCCATTGCCAATCACAGCGACTTCTGCGTAGGGAGAATTTAGTTTTCTTTTTTAGGTGCTATTGGCTAGGCCCAATTGAACCGTAGGTAATTATCATACACTCCGTTCAGCGGATTCAACAGTCGAGTGAGTGCTCACTGTTATTGGTGTATTATTCTAGATCTAAAATTCTGATTGGATGAGCTAAAAGAATACACCAATAACAGTGAGCACTCACTCAATGCATTCTCTATTCTGCGATTCTATTATGCACTGTGTGATTTCACTCTTAAGCTTAAAAGCGAAGTTTTTATATTTATTTTATATTTAATTTATTAAATAAATTGATTTGTCAAGTTACTCAGTTCTCGCTTTTATTTTTGATTAAATTATAAATAAAAAAAAGATAATTTTGAACACACAGTATGCATTCCTCTCGAGGTGCGAGGAATCAGAGTAATATACATTTGGTGTGTGCGCGCGCACGCACGCGCGCACACACACACACATACACAGAGCGCGCACGCACACACGCACGCACGCGCACACACACACACACACACACACCCACCACCACCACACACACACACACACACACACCACACACACACACACACACAC
>NW_012130081.1:5954419-5956982 GCF_000143395.1 Atta cephalotes
GAGAGAGAGAGAGAGTTTAATGCGTTGCACATATAATTAATTATTTTAAGATAATGCAAATAATGTACGTCTTATATTTGGAAATGTAACAAGATGTGTGCAAGAAATACAAAAGTACGAAGAAATTTGTGATGCACAGTTTTATTCTCTGCGTAAATCAAGAGTACAGATTATCCTTATTAACTTTGAGTTCAGTTAATACAGGCACCGCAGGTGTACTTGTTTTTTTAGTCATCTATTTGCACTAAGTACGCATAAATGTAATAAAAACGCAAATATAAGCAAATATAAGATAGGAAGTATAGTATTATGAATAATAATATAAATGTTAGGACAATCGATAAAACTATAAAAATCGAGTTTTTCATTCTTTTTTTCAGAGCTACAAATAACATAGGATGTTAAAAAAAATCTCTAATTACCAATATTACTGTTGCGTTTATAATCATTTCTCAGAATATATTACTCATTTATAATATATTATTACACATAACTGCAGTAATAATAGCAGTAATAATAAATTCATGCTACTAATTTATATTAATCTATAATAGTAAAGTCTCTACAAAGTCTCTATACAATAGTAGGAATTACAATAGTAAAAATAATAATAAATCTGTAAAATGTATCTCTGTTTATATAGAATGTCAAACAGCTGAGAGACAAAAATTTACTTCAACATAGAAAAATAGTTTATCAATATATAGATAAGATTGATTATTCATTTGGATATTCGTCCAGATATCCGATTCATCAATCTGAAAATTTCATCTAATTGCGAATTTCACGCTTAATTCGCCGCTTTGAGGCAAAATTTATCATAATAAAACCTGTTGCGATATATTGTATAATCTGGATATTTTTTTTCAATGGACGCATTGTTGCTTATGTACAAATGTAAACTAATTCTTAACATGCTATTATTATATAATAATCAATTGTAATGATTCAGAGAACAACTTTAAAGCAACTTGTTTCATATTAATACGTATGTGTATGACCACAATTTTATAACTGAAACAATATCTCAGACATGATTGCATACGATCAGCATTACCTTATTAAGTACGTACAAGCACAAGCATTTTTCATGTGTATACTTTTTCTCCCATCTTTGTATTTCTCTATCTTATTTCAGCTCCTTATGTTAAAAAATACAAATCCGTAGCTTAAATTATCGGCGATGTTGGGAGCGTGGTTTAACAGAGGGAAAAATAGATACATGCCATTTAAAATAACACGGCAGTCCCAAGTAAGTTTAACCTCCCATTTTACAACAGATAATTTTAAGGTACTTAAAGTGCGAATAAAGATTTGTCTTGATCTTTGTTAATTTGGCGCTGAATGTTCTGATTACCGGTAGTCGAAGAATTCGAGGTGGCAGTTGTGGCTGTAGGGAGTGTTGGTAAAGCTTCAGCCGCGGCTGCACGTTCTGCTAAGAAGCGCTCAAATTCCGACGATGTTAAGGATTCTTGATCACCTTGCCCTCCAGGCTGTAATACAAATTATATTGTTTGACGACTGACGCTCTTGTAAATGAAAAGAGAATCTTTTAAATTTATACGATTATTATGATTTTGAACATTTGGTTTGCTTGAAAACAAATACATGTACTATTTGTAAAATTGATTTGAAAGCCTAAACTACTAAAGTACTTACTGTGCGATCTAACCAGGCTGCCATTTCATTGAATTCAGATTCCAGATTTGGCTAAGTATAGAAAAACAAACACAAACATTGAACAAAACAATAAAGAAAAACAACATACAAATCATATGTTATAACATTGATGCAAACAAAATTTAATAACAATGTAATCAAAATTAACATATATTTTCATGCTTTTAAAAAAGATATGCAATCGTGATAACGAATACGTAACAAATGTAAGCAAGATTCCATAAGAAAAAGTTACTGTACCTCTTTTGTATCCTTCTAGTGTATATATGTACATATAAAATATCGAGAACATTGACAACACAAATTTACATAACATTAGCGCATGCAGTGTTTGAAATTGGCATAAAACCGAATCGTCAGAATTGAACGTTTATATTATTATGCAAGTTACAGTATTTTAAACAATCTTCGGTTGGCAGCAATCAGGCGTAAAAAATGTGTTTATTAGAAAAGAAGATTGATGAGTGTGACTAATTTTTTCTAATCGTTAGTTTAAGAAGGAGAGGATGTTACGCACACTAGCACTAGTAGTGGTCTGTTGAGGTAATTTAGGATTATTGCGGTTGAGAATTGCCGTACTTAAACTTCCTCCTCTCACCTGCTCCAAATTATCCTCGTACTTGCTGCCACTGTAATTGAAATATATTAAAGTATTATTGAATCAATTTAATCTATACAAATACATATTGAAATAAATAAATATATATTGAAGGAAATTTGTAATGTGTGATGAGCTTTATAAAATAATTAAATATACAATGTAATGTTAATATTTTTTTTCTTATCATTTTTATCCATGTCATAAATAATTGCGAAAAAAATAAGTGCGTTGCAAAAAAGATTGGAGTTTGTGTATTAATATTTACCGTGTTATACAATTTTA
>NW_012130081.1:5961327-5965043 GCF_000143395.1 Atta cephalotes
AAAAAATAATAATCTTTTATTTATATATATATAGGCTTTTTTACTTAAAAAAATAATAATCTTTTATAATTTTTTTTATATTTTTTTTACTAAACATAGAAAGATTTTACACACACATGCACGCACGCACTTTATTATATAAATAATTTTAACAACTATAAATTTTAACAACTATATAATTTAATAACTATATATTTTAACAACTATATATAATTTTAACTTTATTATATATATAATTAAAACTATAAATAATTTTAACTTCTGTTATTATGAATGATAACATTTTATAATTAATCACAATCTAATATACAATACCTATTTTTTGTTGTTTCATACGTTGCATTACGTGATTGTGCAAACATATCAAATTCATCACTATCTCCTTCTTTTTTCTCCTTTTGTTTTGCATTTTTGTCTACACCTTCAGCCGCATCTAATATTTAAAATCGACGATAGAATAGTATCAATCTTGAGAAAAAATTCATACGAACGTGATACAGAAAAAATATATGAGAAATATATAGAAACAGCACTTTTTTAATAATATTTAATACAATTTTGCACTGCAATTTTACATTAGATTAATGCAACTTTAACTTACCGAGTTCATTCATTTGTTTTGTTAAATTATCCACATCATCAGATAAATCTATAAGTGACTCCGCTTCTCGTTTAGTAAGAGTTTGAATTGATTCAGTATTCGGTGGTTGTGCAATTGTCTGGGCTAATATAGTGCTCGCCGGTATTTGCATTTTATTCTTCGTATAACGCGTATAACGAAGAAAGAGATTATTTAATTCATCATTAATGCGTAATAGTTCTGCTGTCATTTCATCGTGAGCCAATTTACCAATTAAATCGACGACACGTTCTTGCATTGCTTTACATGTTGAATGAAGTTCCTACAAATAATTGTTTAGACATGGAATTGCAACATGAAATTTATATATTGGAATTTATCAAAACAATTTTACAAAACACAATTTTACAAAAATAAGAAAAAATCTAAAAACATGAATAAAAAAATGGGACAAAACTTTATTCAATAAATTTATAGAAACTAATGAGACACACATATAAAAGATTCCTACGTTCAATAATTCAAGATCTGCAGAATCTGGTTGTTGCTTGCAACTTTGATCTGGACTTGTAAAGTATGCCAACATTTCCGATAACACACGCATATTTCCTTGAACAACATCGAGTTCACTTTGTAATTTAGCCAATTGCTGTTCGTTCAATTGAGTTAACTGGCCAGACTGTGACTGTGTTTGAGAAGGTAAATGTTGCGTTCCCAAAGACGTGGGTTGCTCATTTGTAGTCAGATTTGCCGGAATTTGCTCTGTTTCAGGTACACTCTATAAAAATATTATTGACAAAAAGAAAATTATTTTCAGAGATACGAATGGACCAAATATATGGATAGCGCAGATATAATAATTTCATTTCAACCGATAGCATCTTACTCTTTCTGGAGTAATAATTGGTGCCATAGCATCTAGATCAGTCATCGGGAACTGTATACCCTTTATTTTTAACTCTTGATAAACTTGCACAACACCTTGAGTGTGCGGCTGATGACGGAATGTATCTGCCCAAGTTTGGATTAAACTTAAAACTTTCTCTTGAACTGCTGTCGGTGGCTCATTTTTGGGACCGATTAATTTAAATAAATCTTGCACAAACTCTCTCGAACAAGCAAGAGCATGAAAACGTTTCCCACAATTTTTCACACATGTTTCCAATACCTATTATATACAAATTATATTATATTACAGATACTTGGATTAGAAATTAATAAACATAAATATGCTCATATTCACAATATTACAGTATTCTCCTAGTGATTTGATCAAGAATACATTGTACACTTAGAAATATAATTATAATAATATTAACAATTGTCAATCAACGGCACTAATTGTATAAATTGTTCAAACCAGAAAGCATCAAGTGACACTTGATTAAAGCGACACTTACTTATTATATTATTGTTATAAAAATTCATGTGGCTAATGCGTACTCAAGTATTCAATTAAAGCAAACTATTATAAATATATTTTGTTATATTGTACATGATTCTACATAAACAGTATCATTATGGTCTATAATACTAACGGTAAGCGTATACATGACTATGGTATAATTTTTGCCTGCTGCCTGATTGAGTCTGCGTTTTATAGCTTTAATAGCATCTTTTGGACCATCCTCAGTTTCGTTTATAATATCACATATCTCCATATTAAGCGTCCAATTCTCACTGGGTAAGCTACCATCTGTAGCAGACTCTGAAATGACAAAAAAGAAAAAATCGCACTAATGACGACTGTAGATGATGACGACGACGACAACTCGCTACGAGCGTGTAGATCTGTTATTCAGAATATTTGATACGCAACAATTCTATCGATCATAATTAAATTGATCGAAAATAAAGTGAAATAGCATTCCAAGTACGCACTTTAGAAATCCTCGTCAACCAATGTGGATCTCTAATAATTCTCCAAAGAAATAGAGGAGAAATGCGAAACATATACACTCGATTCAATACGACAATAAAAAATGAGGAATATAATAAAAGGTACTTACCAATCTTTTGTCCTACTTGCGTAGAAAAGGGATTGCTTACTCCAAAAAGTGACATTTTCTCGGAGCACGGAGAACCTACGTCGTTAACTGCCGCGTTTTCTGCCGTTCACTCTCACTCGCATACGTATATACGTATACGTGAACGTGCCCGATAATCGCTGACAAGAATGATAATTGGCGCACACTGACAACTTGTCAATTTTGCATAAGACCGATTGACAGAATCATATGACCTATGCAATAGTAAAGGCGGACCGAGGCGATCAGAAGCGACCGAGGTAGACATCGAATCGCAGCAATCGCAAATGTCATGAAATCGCATGGCCGCCAATCAGCGGCGCATCCCGATGATGCCACCCAATGCTGCCATTGCTGCCAAATGCTGAGGCCGCGGGGTGCTACTTGGCAGTACTTGGCAGTACTATGGTGCTACTACCTGCAGGAACTCTATAAGTTACTATAAGTTACTATAGGTGTATTGTAGGTGTGCGCTATCGCGCATTCAAACACCATTTTCATTGGATCTACAAGTAAAAAGTAAGAACCAATCATGTTTGATTGCTCGGCGAGCTGCTTTGCCTTTGCATTGCACTATTTGCACTATTTGCGCTCGTTAATAGTTCACACTACAGCAGTGAGCAGCTGCAGCACCATATAGCGATATAACAATACAGCATTTTGCAGTCTGCAGTTGGCGTTGGTATGATTTACTGCTATATTGCCTATATCGATATATACTTATACCCGGCACGGTGATGTGAAATCTGAATAATGCGTGATGTTACTTTACTGCATTAATTGCAAAATCGCATTAAAGCTGAAACTCCCGATATTTTTTTTATACAAATCATTTTGCTATGCTGTTCGACATGCAAAACAAGTTATAAAAGTTAAATTATTTTATGATCGCATAGTATTTCAGGAGACATTATTTATACAACGATAAGAATTCAGATAAGTTTCATTCTCACAACGTGAAAGGATTGTTACATTATATCCGAGAACAATTGCAATAATACAATTTCTGTCTGAACGGAGTTTTGTTTTATGATATTAGGTATACAAAATTCAAGTATTACTGATGTATGTATATAAATAGGTATATACAGTTATATAAGTATACCTAC
>NW_012130081.1:5966818-5975589 GCF_000143395.1 Atta cephalotes
ATATCGATTGGATCCCTTCATGACATCGGCTGAACATTTTATTAGTCTTATAACAGTAACAAGTGCAAAAAAATTAGCTACTGCGCTTGTTGTCTGTTTTATTATATATCATAGTGTCATACATCTTATTTATGGTAAATATAGTGGCAACATCTGCAAAGTAAATAAAAATTAACAAACCATAAAATTTATAAAAACAATTTTTGCAATGTTTTTCATTTTTTAATTCTAATAATACAAGTATTTACTATTGGCGCACATATAAACAGATTATTAACTTCTGTCATAGGTAGCGATTCTTGCAAATGGTTATTGACAGAAGGCAGATATAAAGGAGACAAGGAATGGCAACCATATGGCTGCATGATGCACCACTATACACAAACGTAAGATTATTCATAATTTATTTTATAAAAAGAACTTAACTTTCATATAGAAAAAAATTTACATCAAATTTTATAGAGACAGCAGAAGATGTATGAGATATCTAGCTTTCATGGGCCACCATAATCATTTTGTATTTATCGGTGATACTAGAATAAGGCAATTATATAAATCATTTGTTTCACAATTTATGGTTGAGGGTAAAACATCCGATCTTACGGAGCTACCAGAAAATTCCGACTTGGGCTTTAATGATGGACAACTCAAGTTAAATGTACAATTTCTATGGAGGCCACGACTTGATAATTCTATGACAGCAAACCTTAGAGGCTGGATGGTATGATACATGTATATTATACAATAAGTAAATAAGAAATTGTATAAATACACACATAAGAAGTTTGAATCAGAGGATGAAATAGTGAAATTTACATTTATCTTGTTATAGAAGGCAGATGCACCTAGTGTAATTGTCGCAGGCTCTGCTGCAGCTGTGATTCTTGCAAATAATAATAGTGATACGCAACTTTATTCGGAATACAATACAGGTTTGATTCGACTAGTACAGCCGATAGATTTTTTGGCTAAAAAGGATTCTCAATTTCTATGGCTCTTACAAGATCCTGTACTCAAGGAAAGATTGCCCGCACAATTGTCGAGTTTAGACAACAAACAGATTAACTTATGCAACAAAGCAGCCGAGAAGGTAACATCGACGATATGTTTATCTGACAATATAAAGGAAAAGATAAATATTCTATAATCGCTGCATACAGATATTATCTCACAGTGAGGCTCGTATATGGCAAAGCAGCAAGTTAGTCGGTACGGGTGTTCTTGAACAAAGTCCAGATGGTTATTTGGCGAGTCCATTGTCACTTCGACATAAAGTTCAAATATTATTAAATACATATTGCAATGATCATATGAATTTCGATGATGGCAGTTGTTGCAGTTATCCCGAGCCGGCAACTACTTTACAGTTGTTAACTCTATCTGCGCTTGCATTATTGTAATTGAGTATCTAATATTATTTATTTGTAATTCGTTAATTCGATGATTTATTCTTCTTATGGAAAACAATTTTTTTTTAATAATCTTTTTTAATATTCTTTTTTATAGCGTAACAATAGGAGGAGGTGTATGGCTATATAGAAAATTGTACAAGTATCGTTTCGAAGTATCCTATTCTCATGTTACCACTGAGGAAGTAAGTGACACGGAAGAAGCAGGTACTTCGGAGGTCATTCAAGTTAAGCAACCTGAGATACAAGATTTCTATACCCTCATTACATCACTGGCTCTCTTTTCAACTATATTAGCATATTTTTACTTATGCGACAGGTAAGTAATCGCTTGCCAAGATTTGTAATCTTGTCTTATTAAATAGCTATAGTATAAATTGCAATAGTTCTAATAATTCTCTGCTCTCTTATATCATTTTTAGAACAAATTTTTTCATGAAGGAGAATAAATATTACAGTGAATTCAGTTTTTGGCTACCACTTGGCTATATCTTAGCTCTTGGATTATTTTTCACTGAAGATCGCGAGAGGGGACCGAGAGTGTTAAATAGAGAACAAACGGATGAATGGAGAGGTTTAATGCAAGCGGTTGTGCTTATATACCATGTTACTGGTGCCAAAAATGTCTTACCGATCTATATGTATTTAAGATTAATTAATTCTGCCTACTTATTCTTGTCTGGATATGGACACTTTTATTATTTTTGGCAAACTGGCGACGTATCTCTTGTCAGATTTGCTAGAGTAAGTATTAAAAAAAAAGTTTTATAACGCAACTTAAACTCAAGTCATTAAAATCATATTTTTGCCAGTGGAATCAAATCTGTTTGTTGTGTTTCAGGTTATGTTTCGATTAAATTTATTGACAGTATCCTTATGCCTTTGCATGAACAGACCATATCAATTTTATCACTTTGTACCATTAGTATCATTCTGGTTTTTAGTAATTTACTTTCTAGCTTGGTTACCACCCAGAATATATTCTGGAAGTTTAACAGAATATGGACCGAGAGCCTTGCTATACTTTGCTCTAAAACTTTTGGGTCTTGTATCAACAATTACCGTATTATACATGTCAGAGGTAAAAAAAAATTTTTTTTGAAAATATATTTAAAATATAACATGTTTTATTAATGCAGGTGTTCTTTGAGAAAGTTTTTGTCACGAGGCCCTGGAAAGCATTATTCGTGACAACTGATGATGATATCCGTGAATGGTGGTCTCGTTGGAGAGTCGACAGATACAGCGTAGTCTGGGGCTTGACTTTTGGAGCTGGTCTTGTCGCTCTTCAGAGAATAGATCACATTCCAGGCACTGCATTGTCTTCTATACTGGCATTAATTTCCTTAATAGCGTATACCACTTTCACAATTTTGTGTCACTCTGTATCAGAATGCGAGGAAATTCATTCTTACGTTGCGTTCATTCCGGTAAACTGCTTTAACTCGTTTATTATTTATTCCTTTCCTTCATATTATATTTTTCATCGTTTCTCTTATATTTATTAATTTTTTTTATATTGCTATTTCATTAATTAATGTAATCTGTTAGATTGTAGGCTATATTGCTCTTCGAAATGCATCATTGGCATTACGGGGAAAACATTCTGCACTTTTAGCTGGATTAGGTAGAATAAGTTTGGAAACTTTGGTTGCGCAAGGCCATATATGGTTGGCAGCAGATTCGCATGGAGTACTTGTATTATTACCCAGATTTCCCGTGTTGAACTTGTTGATTACGTCGTTTATTTTCATATGCGCTAGTCACGAAGTAAGAAAAACAGATTATTTCTGTTATATTGATATTTGCAATTATAATTTTAACGATAATTAAAAAATTTTTTTTCTTATTGAGATCTTATTGAGATATTCTTTCTTCTAGATTCATAGATTGACTCGCATTTTGGCACCTTATGCAGTACCGAATGATTGGAAACTAGTAGCTCGCAATTTGTTGCTGTTCACAGCTGTGTTAGTACCTATCGGCATTCACGATGGAATGTTTTAAAAAATGCAAATGTCATCCTTATCCAAAATAAGTTAAAGATATTAGCAGTATTATAACATGTATGAAGAAAACTCCATATCATAGCCCAAATAAAGGGCAGATTAACTAAGTAAATAGATGTTATGCTTTTCTTACAATAAAATGTGATAAAAAATAAAATGAATTGCATATCATGCTTATTTCAAAAATTATCATGTGATTGTGTAAAATATTTTTCACTAAAATTATTTTCTGTATTCGATTAAAATCAAGTTGAAAATACAGTTATCATTTTGTCTATTCATTTATATTTTATATTTTGCAATTTAAATTTACAATTTTAGAAATTTGATGTATTTTATTGATATATTTTAGAAATTGATTTTTACATTTTAGTATATATATTTATAAATATATATATATACGTAGTAAAAAGCAGCTCAACTGGCAGCTGAACTGGCAATAAGTTCTATTTGATTTATTACTTAAATTTGTAATTTTACAAAAATATTTTACTAATTAAAATAGCATTATCTATTAATTGTTTCCATATCATATTTTACATGGCTAGTATAGATATCATAACCTAGAGATATCGTGTTATCATAAAGTACTCTGTATCGTGTGGGAAGGAAATAAAAGTTAATAACTTGTGCTGGAGGCCAAATGATCCATTCAGCTATATATAGTCTATGCGCTTTTTTCCTAATTTCATTCTTAAACTCTGTCAAACTGTTATTCTCCATCAAGGCCAGTGTAAAAAAAAATGTACTTATACAGAGAGGTGAGCAAATTAATTGATCAATAATCACTTTTTTTAAAACTATACCAATAGTACGTCCAGTCATTCTAGTATCTAAAAAATTATACCAGTAATGACAAATTATCCCGATAGACATGCCAGACACAGACATATTTCTCGTTCTGGTAAAACTCCATTTATCCCATTTACCCTAAAGAGAATATCAACAAGCAATCATCATGCAAATATCCTATCATGAAAGTTATGATTAACAAACCTTTAATATCTCATAATGTTGCTCTAAAATATCTCCTATGCCAGAAAGAGAAATCGATATCCCTATATTTGTGTACAATAAATGTTTAGGAGAGAATAAGCATTCCTTCAAGTGATTTATTTTATTAAAAGTTAGCCCCATTCCTTTTGCAATATTCATTACCTAAAAAATAAAATATCATTATTAAGTACTGCTATTGCAACATTTAATCCAAATCTTGTATAGTGTACCGAATAAAATCAAAGTAAATTATATTGTTTATTTTAAATAATTTTACTATTTTAAAATATTTTACTATTTTACTGCGGACATGAAAATATATAATTATATACATTTGTCAATTTATAAAATGCTATTTTTACATTATCCGAGAAAATAAAATATCGATTAAGATTACTAAATATTAAATATATATAAAATATATATAAACTTATTAATAAATGATAACAATCTGATTACAATAGAAATCATCTAGATAATTATTTAGAATACTCCCTCCCTCCCTATTAAAATCTTAATAAAAATATATACTCATTCGTGTTTTCATTCAAGAAATTGGCAGAAAAACATGGCAGTTGACCTGAGTCGTGAATCAAGTTATTAAGCATTGAAGTTTGACAAGGGATTATCTCGGTTCCTTGATACCAATAAAAGTTGATAAGGTGGAAATTAAAAAAAAAGGCAAGATCATATAGATCGTAGATTTCAGAAAACTTAGTATTATAATGCGTGGTAAAAGTTCTGAAACGGCTATATCTCAAAAAATATTGGATTTATGTAAAAAAATGTTTGAAACAAATTAGGGTTTAAGAAGAGTTGATATTATGATTAATTTGACCTTGAGATGACCTTGGAAAGTTTCATTTGCAATATTATTCCAAGATCAAATTAATATCAGCATCTGATAGTTTTCTAAACTCTATTACTTTTATTTCAAATATTTTTTACATAAATCAATATTTTTTTTAAATATTAGCCATTCCAGAATTTTTATTACGCACTATAATACTAAATTTAAACCTACGACACGATATTAAGAATATCAGACGATAGCAATACTGGAAACAACCAATCAAATTTTAGCCTCAATACATTCTCTTACTATGCATCCTCGGGAATGATACACTTTATTCTTATATCAAGCTACGACTTACAATCTTGCCTTATTTTTTAATTTACATTTTATGTCAATTTTTACTGATATCAATGATTTTTATTAATTTGTACAAACCGAGATGGTCTCTTGTAAAACTTTAGAGGTTAAGATTCCTAAGTAGTTATATTGGAATCGTGATGTCAAATGACACGTTAATTTATGTTACGTGCCATTTGTAAATAAAGACAATTTAGATAAATCTAAATAACAAGATCACTTTAAAACATTTGTAAGAATCGAACAAAACTGTCTTTTTCTTCCTTGATAATTAGTGATAAAATAGTGATAAAAGACACGTAAAGCGAGCCTATATTCAAGCAGAAACACATGTCTAACAGCTATTGAAACCAGTGAAAAATACGCTTTTACATATAAAATTCCAAAATAACTTTAGTTTTCTTCAATAATTACTTTTATAAATACGAGACAAGTCACAATTTCACAATTAAGTACATAATAACGAAATGGCACGTAACATAAAATTTGTCATCGAAACGTTACTTTTCACATCTAATAGTTCAGTCTTTTATCATGGCGAGGCGTTGTAACACACACTCAATTCAAGAAGCGTGTTCAGATTCCCATCTAAGTGCTCCCCAAGAGATCGATTCTGTATCTTGAAACGGTGAAAATTACAAAAATGAGCGAATTTACTAGAATACTGACAACTTCATTGGTCAATAAATAAATTTGTTGTTTTTGTAATTTTTACCTTGTTTGAAGATATAGAATCGACTCCCTGGTGTCATGTCATCCTTGTTTAATGTACGATAAACAACAAGGATGGAGTGATACCTGGGTGATATTCGAATGAGAATCTCAACTCAGCAAAATAGAGTCTTCTACTTCTATCTGTTTCTATTGCCTATGCTTTTCATTTCCGACTTAATAATCAAAAATCTGTTTTCTATGGCTGAACACTTTTGGAACTTAAAGTGAGATAAATATATGTTTGGTACTTGTTTAAAGCGAGAAAGAAAGTTCTGAATAGTCTAGTGCAGGAACAGAAAACAGACCACTGGCTTTTGCGCTTCTTCATCATTGTTAGTCTATGGCCTAGTTTCCACCGAGAGTTTAAATCGGAAACTGAATTAGAATGTAAGAACCAACCAACTACAGTCGAGTATTCCCCTGTTACAGTCGGACGACAGGGAATGCTTGACTGTAGTTGGTTCTTATCTGATTTAAACTCTCGGTGGAAACTAGACCTATGTTGCATATGTCAGTAACGTTTTTAGTTGCTATCAGCTGACTAACGGCCTAGCGGCGTTGTTTCGCGCCAACGAATCTAAACAACGAGAGTTAAAAAGGCGGGCTTTGGCTCTGGTAGGGTTACATTGGGGGTAACAGTACGCAATACGTGGTACGTTTGTGAAAATAATATTTGTTCGCGTTTGCGATTGACATACGTAAAAGAGACTATGTCGCAACCATCAGTAACGGCATACTTTAATACGCGCAAACGGCAGGGGTGCGACGAATTACGTTCCAAGGCGAAGATTTTGCTGCTGGAGCGAGATAATCAGACGCAAACGAGTATCGAGAATTTAGAAAAATCTCCGACAAATACGGGAACTAGTCCGAAAATCGTGTTGCAGAATGCTACCACGATGTTGAAGGAAGGCGTTCGGATTAATAAAGCGGTCCGTAATATCCAATTCGATTCTTCGAAAACGTTCCCTGAGAAAACGAATAGACCTAAAACACGAGCCACTCGCTCTCGTCCATTGCCCTCTATGGATGGAAGTCAAGCGGATATTAGAGATAGCTTTTTGAAGGTGGGCAATGATTCTTCAGAGATAAAAAAAGTTCCGTTTGAGAAGAAAGGTACGCTTAGTCCGAGGAAGTCGCAGACAACTAAGAAGACATTGAAGGATAACGCGATGAAAGAAACTGAAAAGGAACATTTTGCCAACGGCTCTCTCATTCCATCCTCGTCAAGAAAACTTTCGACGATGGAGAGATTTGTAAAAAATGAAAATTTAAACTTGACCGACATCAAAAACAGAATTAACAAATCTTCCAGATTGGCAGAGCTGAAAGCTATAACGCAACAATTTGCAAAGTATGATCTGGCATTGGAACAATTGCAAAAACAAGATGAGATTAAGAAACCTTATATGCAAAAGTTTGAGAAGGTGGAACTCGAAATACCCGTAAGGTAAAGATCTTATTTGTGAATTTAATTATCAAATATATATCAAATATATATATATATATATCAAATTATATAAATATATAATTATTAAATATATAATTATCAAATATATATTATCAAATATATGTATATATTATATGTATATGTATATAGATGTCCTATCATTTTCTTTTTTTTTTGTCATACAAAGTCCACAAAAGACATATAAATCCCCAATCAAGGGATTACTTACTCCAATCAAGGAGAGAGATTTGTCAAAGACAGCCAGTCCACAGAGGCAAATTTTGTTTGAGCCTAAAGAAACAGTGTCAAGTCCAGGAAAATCCAGTCCTATTAAAGCATATCAGAAATATCTGTCAGTGGCTGAATCTGGATTAGCATTGCCATATGATTATAGATTCCTAGCTGAAGTATTCAGATGCGTAGATACGGTAGTATCCTTATGAATCTGTTAATATGTATTTTTACTTTAACTTTTACTTTACAGACTTTAATTTTTACTTTGTATATTGTTAATTATTTTGTCGTTTAAATTTATGTTTATGATATAAAAAACATGTCAAGCAATCAATTTTGTCTTTAGGTTTCAGCAATGCTGTTTAACAGAAAAGAATTGATAACATTTAATAAACTGAGACCTGCAGTTCAAGAATTGCTACGTCGTAATTTTACGCAAGAGCACCTAGCTCAAATAAAAACTATTTATCCTGATGCTTATGTGTACCATCAAGAGAAACATCGAAATTTTGGTTCAGTGTCCAAGCAAGAAAAATATGAATTAGTTCTAACACCTACGGTTGAAAAAATTAATGGGAGAAATACACCTGATGTAGATAACATATTAAAAGCTGCGTCTGAAAGTAGTATGAGCCCTACCATACTGCTGGAAAGAAGGAAGAAATTTTATAATGCTTTATTAGGTACATATTATTCTTTTCAAATGGATTTAATCATCACCAATCATATAATACACACACACACACACACACACACACACACACACACACACACACACACACACACACACACACACACACACACTA
>NW_012130081.1:5979464-5982402 GCF_000143395.1 Atta cephalotes
GTGTGTGTGTGTGCGTGTGCGTGAATGCGCCTTTTTTGTTTAAAGGAAAAGAGAGATAATTGTAGAGGAACATAGAAAAAAAAATATCACATTAATCGCACATATTTCTTTATCAACAAGTATAAAAACGATGAAAGATTGCTATATTGCCTGTAATTGTTAAAAAAGATTCATTATATGCATTAATATCTTGCGATAACTTTACGACAGCTGGACGTTTATAAAAATGTCCAGTTGGTGTCAGCGAGTATGCACATGTATATGGATGTATACGTGTGACTTGGACGTGATTTCTAACCTCTTCTTTCAAGTGAGCGAATCAATTGTATTGTTGTATTTACTGTAATCTCATGACATTTATTCACAGTATACTGCACATAGTTTTAAAGTTGCACTGAAAGAAATTTTTGAAATACCATGTTCCTGACAAACATGCTGTTAAAAAAGGCAAAGAGCAAGTAAGTAAAGCTATTAATAAAACCGAATAAAAATTTAAGGTTAGAATGTATATATTCATGTCAATTTTTAATGGGAATAGTATAAAATATGTGCCTTAATTCACATTTTATGAAAAAAATTGATTTACTAAGTGATTTACTAAGTGTCAATTAAAAGATGAGATTAGACATAATATGTTAACATAATATGATTAAAAAATTATTATTAATTCTAATCTCATTATAGGCATGTCTTAGTCCTTACACAAAGTGTTGTAACCAGTCATCGGTTGGTGCGTATCAGAGATAGATTAGCTGATAAATTAGAATTTACATCCTTTGATCCTCTTAGTAAGTGATTATTTATATACACATACGTATAAGATTATGTATGTTAATTACAATAATAATAAAGGAAAGAACACAATTGAATAAAAGAATTGTATCTAATGTGTATACGAATGTTCAATATATTCTATAAAAACATTTGCATATATTATATTTTTCTTTAATAATAATTAATATATATAATTTTTAAAAATAGTATAAAAATAGTAATTATAGTATACATTAGACTGTACATTATGAAATATTATTTGATATTTGAAACTAATTTATGATTTCTTTTTGCAGTTCAAAAGGTCACGTTATACAAAGAAAAGAGAAAATTATGTAGCTTATAATTTACAACTATTATAGTGTAACAAGTATTATAATACTACATGGAAAATTTCTATGTGGGATAACATGCAAAAAATATATTATCTCAAATGTAACATTCAGTCTGATTTTTATTTATTACATTCAAATATAATATAATATTAAAATAACACACAATATAATAATATGATATGTCTCTGTGTCTAATCTATTATGAAAATATAGTTATCTTAATATAAATATATGATGCAAGCAATAAATAATAAATAAACAGAAAATATCAAAATATATGATACGATAGACACTAATAGTGTAATATAAATGACTGTAAATAAATGAAAAAAATATGACAAAATATTGCTCTTGTTTGACTTTATTATATAAAAGTACAATTTTGTTTTATTATTTACAGATTTGTAATTAATTATTGACTATAATTCCAAATACATAATGATTTGATATCCCTCCCTCCCTCTCCCTGAAAAGTCGGGAAATTCCAGGTTTGATTCCTGGCTGAAACAATAATATTGACAAAATAAACAATATTGACAATTTAGAATAAAAGATGTATATAAAGTAAGACTCCTAATAATTGTAAAAATATAATACAGATTTAAGGGAATTATTTTGGAGTCAACGCGGTAAGAGGTGTGCGCAATCTAATAAAATACATAATATATTAACAAAGAATATTTTCTATCTCACTTTCCGACTAGAAAATAATTCTTTGTTAATATATTATGTATTTGCTGAAGCTGACTAAAACCGATAGCCGAAACGTTCAAATTAACATCTTTTAATATACATTATACTATTAATGATTATATAAGTGTAGATTGCGCACCTCTTACCGCGCTGACTTCAAAGTAGCCCCCTTAAATCTGTATTATATTGAAACAATATTTTTGACAATAAGTTCTTTACAGATTTTTCTAATTTAATACAATTTAGGAAGGATTATTAGTATTTC
The DNA here is from genome assembly GCF_000143395.1 of Atta cephalotes. Taxonomy (NCBI): domain Eukaryota; kingdom Metazoa; phylum Arthropoda; class Insecta; order Hymenoptera; family Formicidae; genus Atta; species Atta cephalotes. The sequence goes on from NW_012130081.1 coordinate 5,981,532, forward strand.
AATTTTATTAGTGTTAATTGTGTTGAAAGTTGGAAAATTATAGACAATCATGAAATAGCAATCTGAAATAAATTTATTTAATAAATATGTAGATAATAATATTTGAAACACATCCGACTTAATTGCCTGTCTCATATTATAATGATTTGACTGATAATGATTTCGAATATATTCAATTTAAAATTATAATTTGATTTATAAAAAAAAGGCAAAGAAGCTTTTATCACACACAATTTCATTTTACATATTATTATTGAAAGTTATCAAATAAAATAAAATGCTTGGTGAACAAATGTTTTGTCTAAGTTTCATTCGGTCATGAAAGGACAGAAAGCGAAAGAGAGGCAAATGGAGAATCGGCGAGAGACCAGCCAAGAGTCTCGACATCGAGATTGGGGGTAGATTTCCTTTGATCCTTAACAAGGAACACAAAGTTGTATTATTTCCACCTGGGTTTCAAACGGTTCAAGATCCGCCAGGCGTGAAACACGATCCGCCCTCCCTCTCTCTCTTTCTCTTCATCTCTCGCCCGCTTAGACTTTTCGTCCCTTTCCTGAGATGTTGGAGACTTGTCTCACTACTTCTTATTCTCTCTTTCTCTCTCTCTCTCTCTCTCTCTCTCATTTTCATTTCCTGTTTTTCACTCAGTTTTGATTGAGGGAGCAACGGCAAAGTCGCGCAGTTTACTGATGTTACAAATTCAATTTCTCCTTAGCCCAGATCATTGTCCACAGGAAAGGGGGGAAGACAGAAGGGATTATATTCTGGAAAGAGAATCGTTTTTTTATCTTTCGCGATTATGCGTGTGACAACTCGCGAAGGTCAAAATCTTCACTATTTTTTTCCATCTCTCTCTCTCTCTCTCTCTCTC
>NW_012130081.1:5988131-5989808 GCF_000143395.1 Atta cephalotes
TTCTTCTTCTCTCTCTCTCTCTCTCTCTCTCTCTCTCTCTCTCTCTCTCTCTCGCTCACTCTCTTCCTCTCTATCCCCTAAGGCGCATAATTTCATTCAAAGATCGACACTATATAAGTACATACTTATATGCATTTGTCTTTGCGATTGTTGTTTTATGTTAGTCAAACTGCAGACAAAGATATTAATAAATTATTACTTTTTATTCACAAGTATTGATATGTATAAACATATATTTATGGATATATGTGTGGAAAGCATAACAGTCGCAGATATACATATACTTTTGAGCACTGACTAGGGATAGACAATATCGGTCACTAAAAGTTTGCTTTTAAGTAAAAAAGGAATAATTTTTTACAAAAAGATCTAAAATAGTCTCAAAAATAATTCCTATAACTGATATTTGACAAAGTATCATCTTTCCATGCTGTCTTAAGGCTCCTGAGTAGTCACTATAGTCACGTTGTGTATTGAATAAAGACATTTCACTTGCCTTTTTACGATTATTTACCGACTATCAGGAAGAACAAGGACACAAGGATAACTTGTCATATGGCACGTAATAAAAATTAACGTGTCATTTCTCGCTTCTGACGTCACGATTCAATTGACTGTGATGACAACTCAAGAACCTTAAGTCTTGTCACACAACTTTAGGTAAAATACAGAAGTTATAATAATATCATAAAGGTAGTCATGATCTGATTTGTTAAATTCATTTTTAAATTTACTTTTAAGTATCAAATGATATGTCATAATAACGTCCTATAATATGATTATGACTTGCAATGTTTTTCATTAGCAGAATTATAGTGCGCAATCGGTGCACATGAAAGCTGTTGCATACTACTCTCATCTAAATGTAAAAAGTGAGATATCTCAATTTTGATTGAGAAAATATCCAATGTGTATTTCATCAAATAGCACAATAAAATGTATTGAATATTTCACGATCTAATTCTATATTTTTATTAAACACATCTTTATGTCGATTTGATTCAACGATTTTAAAGTACTAATTCTGTCAATGAAAAATGCTAATAATTATGACTTTGTGTTCTACTTGAGCTTCTGATTCAAAAAGTGTACGGCAATTCTTGAGTCAAACGTTGCATTACCGTTTTGAATTACACTCTCTATTCCCTTGATGTCCGCAGATTTCTTTTTGTTCTCTAAACTGAAGAATTAAAGCGATGAAAAGGAATCGATTTATAAACATTTCGAATATTCAAAATCATGTGACAACAACAGGCTATAAAGGCTATAAAGATGTCTTTTCACAGAGTTTTTATAAACTATACAAATGTTGTCAGAATTAGTGTATTGTCTCTAGGGGAGATTACTTTGAAGGGGAGATTACTTCAATAATTATTTGTATATTAATTGGATGACGTTTATTTTTTTCACATTCATCGAACTTTATTACAACATCACAGCATACAGAATATACATTATATAATATATATAATATATATTATAAAATGAAGGAATGATTTAATATATAAGATTTTTAATTAAAAAATATTTACAAAAAATATCAGACTCTAATTATGTATATTATAAAAGAGAAATATAAATGGAAAAATTGAAAATACTTTAAATATTTTTAAAAATGTATGACAAAGAGAGAGAGAGAGAGAGAGAGAGAGAGAGAGAGAGAGAGAGGAGGGAGGG
>NW_012130081.1:5995843-5999616 GCF_000143395.1 Atta cephalotes
ATCTTCTCTCTCTCTCTCTCTCTCACTCTCTCTCTCTCTCTCACTCTCTCTCTCTCTCTCTCTCTCGATTCTTCCCCCGTCCCATTCGAGCTTCTAGCGGTCACAATAGAGAGTGGGAAGCCTCTTTCTGTGGATCGCACAATGGATATAGTATATCAAACAAATTCAACCCCGCAAAATTATTGGCTAGACTAATCCCACGTTACCGGTCATGGGGACGATACTTCTTCCATCGACGCCAGCACGTGACCCTGCGACTGTCGAAGGGGTTGAAAGGCGAAAATTCAACCATGAAACATCATATAAGAACGAGCCGACGTTCACCCTTAACCACGATTAATAACATCTCGACGGCCGATAAATCGGTTGCGAATTCGATTTTACATTTCGAGCGACATTTATAAATCTTGCATGAATATGCACGATCGAGCGCTAATCGTTAAAAGAAGTTTATATAATTTTTGTATTAACCGTATTAACCTTCTAGAATTATCTATAACACATATCGGAGTAACAAATTATTTACTTCGAGATCGGACAAATTACAAGTCGAAAATCGCCAAGCTTTCATTTCGAAATAGAAACCATTTCTAACTATGATTCATGATATAATTTTTAAAATAAATGATTCGATTTAAATGGTTCTTCAATCTCTGAATATGCCTTTGACTATTTATTGTATCTCTCATTAGAATAAAAAAAGTTAACACCTACTTGGATAGTGTATACTTGGAGATTTACAAGATTATAAAAGTTTCAGTTTCTCTAAAAAAACAAAAATAAATAAATAAAAAAAGAATCGATCTAATTTCAAAATATTATCAATTTAATATTATATACATTTATAAAAAAAAACATTGCTTTTCAGTATAATATCAAAATTGTGATAAATTGTATTAATAAATGTAATAATTCTCCATTTATCATTACTACTTGTATTGGCTTTGAATACAACTTGGACAATTGGCATTAACAAAATAAATACAAATGCAAGTAAAAATATTAAAATATCTCGCGGTGGATTCGAACGCGAATGATTTAAATATGATTATGTGGAGTGAACGCGATTACGATTGATTTATTCCACGACTCGAAATGCGGTTACGGGCGCAATAAAGATTCTGATGGCAAGTCCGCATGCGACACGTCCTTCATTCTGACAGGATCGAAAGCCGTAAAAATCCTTGTCGGACGAAAGGGTAGCCAGATCTAGGTACGCATGCGTTTGACAGAGGAGATATATTTCGATCATGGATTTTGGATAGCCGGCAAGGATTAGGGGTACACCCCATTCGCGTGTTTGTTGGAAACAATGGGCGATTCGGTTGATTGGCCGTTGCCGGCCATGTACAAGGTATAACCTCTACATAATAGAGTATATGCAGTGTATAATATATAACGTTCGAATAATGACATTCTATTATAGTTTAAACCGATTTGAAATTTCGCCATTCGACATCAATAGTCCAGTGGGTTATAAAAATCTCGGTTAATTTATCGACAGTGTTCGACCTGATGACATAGCGGCAGCATAATATGTATATGTATAAGAGTTGTCTTTTATTTTATTTTATTTTTAACATACATCCAATAATTCCATTCGCAAATAATTCATGCAAAATTGCGGCTATTATTATGATCATTATTATTATTATTATTATTATTATTATTATTGTTTGATGTTAATAATTATTAAATAATAAATTTTATTGCTCTATTTATTACACACCTACCTATTTCTTCTATCGAGTATATTTCTTCAATTTACATATGTATGTATATGTTCAAAGTTTGTTTTTTCTTGTTTCTTTAAACATGCAAGATATATATATTAAATTATTGAAAGAGACAGTAAACAGATTTTCAATTAAATGTTTCTGTTGCTTGTTCTATATATACATATATATATATATGAGACTTTTATACATACCAACATCTTAATAAATTTTAACTTGTGTAAAGAAGATTGTTAAATTTTATACATAAAATAAATAAAATTCTCCTTAGAGAGGAAGGGAGAGGTGAATATATGATGGGATTTTAAATGTAGTCTATCTTAATAATAATTTAAAGCAATATGCGCAACACGTCGCGCCGCTGAAGTAGCGCAGACAGTAGATCTCGCGAATAAGGAGCAGCTGGCAAATAGTGGGCGTAACTGGCGATAATTTGCATGGAAATTTTTATCGGCTCGGCCGAAGAGGCAATATCCGGCAGACGCATTTAAGATTTCGCCGCGACGCGGCGGGGATAATAACATCCGCAGAAACTGACGATCGCCCGTAATGTCTGCAGCGTACCGATGCGGTGACACAAGTACCGTACCGTAAGGCCATACGTCGTTGCGTACACATACAGCCGTTATATCTTCTACATAGCTTCTACGTTTAGTAATGCACCCTGGGGTGGTGCAACGTGACAGCATTGCCCACCCATATCGTGCTCGCGCGTCGCTTCGAAGAGGCAAAAAAATGGCATCGCGCCCCCTCGTTGCTAGATTATATAGATTCTCTTTCTTTCGCCATCCTATTCTTTATCGCTGCCTTATGATAATATTATTATATTCTGCAGCCTGTGCTATATACGTTAATACGTTTTTTCAAGATGACTCGCTCGTGTACTCGACCGAGAATGTGTATGTGTGAGTTGTGTTTAAAACGTATACAATTCTTCGAAAGGAAGGAGTAAAAGCTTTATAAAAAAATTTCGTGATTTAAGGATTTACTACTTTTTAAAAATTACTTTTATACATTTTTATCTTTAGAGAAGGAATATAGAGATGATGACATAATCGGAATTTTAAACAACGAGTATCGGATATACTTACAATCTGTAATTAACATTATTTCTGTTGAAAATTTAATTTATTCCAAATTGAATCAAGATTTCACATAGTGCACGAAAAGCGAGTTAGTAGTGTGGAAAATTATTTTATAATACTTTACTCATACTTTTATGTCTACTCACTTGAAATGATTTTATCGATCGCTAGTCATAATTGTAAAGAGAAAAGCAAGTGTCACTCACTCTTTTACATTAAAATATCCAATATTATTAATTATAGCCCTATAAAAAAGGTAAATATAAGTATACATATGCTTATTGTAAGCACAAGGGAAAATAAGAAATATTTGTAGAAGAATAGAGTAAGAGCAAAGTGTAAGGTCGTGAGGAATCGTGGTGATTGTATCTCCGACGAAACCGAATCGTGAGTCGGTTTTGAGATCGCGGGATCAATGAATTCTCAGATTCGAGAGGATCTGAGATCCAGATCAATATACGCAAGTATATACGACTCGACGATATAAGTATAATACTGATGAAACACGGCTGTTTGATCGGCCGGAAAGCCGTGGCGGAATGCTCCAAGTGCCGTCTTACGGGCGACCTACTAGGAGAAGGCCTGAAGGCCTGAAGGCCTATCCGGTAAGTGCTCGCCGCCACTCGTGTACGGATGGTGAGCACCATATTACTGTGTGACCGAGTATCCAGCTCCCGATTGGCTTCCGAGGAATTCCCGCTGAGTTTCTTTCTCCGCCCGCCATAAAAGAGTATTTAAGAGACTTTTGCGGAAATAAAAAAAAGAAAGAAAGAAAAAGAAGAGAGGGGGGAGGGGGAAATGAGGGGAGATAGAAGCAGGCACGCGTGTACGCCCCGTGGCGGGCACCCCGCCGATCACCTCGACATTTCGTCGTTTTCAACGAGGCCGTTCGAAAACAATCGTGGCACAATGCTTAGGCTCCTCGAGCGTTCTTATTTATTATACTTGTAGG
>NW_012130081.1:6008964-6012244 GCF_000143395.1 Atta cephalotes
GAGAGAGAGAGAGATTTTTCTTTTTAGAATGTCTGTGATATTTGATCAATTCACGTAGATAACTTAATATTTTTATTCTAATCAATACACATATTATCTTCTTTTATAGATCTTTTTTACATGAAATGCTTATCGGAAATATTGTGGAGGATTATGTCGTTTATGTCGTAAAAAGCTGATTGGTAATTTATTAAATTAATATTTTGTTAGGTTGCCTATGACGCATTGTTCATTTCATGTGTTTGAAGAACTTATTGAATGATATCACACATATAACGTATGCAACGCAATGTTTTCATCTCGAGTATTCCGAGATACGAGATACGAGACATATTATACTACGTACGTGCTATCGACATCGTGAAAACCACTGGCGTGTACATAGAATAGAAACTCACACGACGTGTACACACGCATTTCTAATGCCTCTTATGCGGGTCTCATTGTGCAACGATCTCTCTTGTTATCCGCTAGAATCGTTACGAACGGAGATTCACCCGCGGCAACCCTCAATCGTATGAATGCCGTGGTCTACCTGCCGTGGTCGACTATATCATAAAAAATATATCTATTCGTTTCTTCATTTTTGATCACATATTAAGGATAAGAGCAAAAAGAAAGAATGGAAAAAGAAGTATTCATAAAAAAAAGAAAACAGAGAAAACTGGTTTGTATCTGCATTTACGCAAATGTGGAATTTTCTTTTCTTTTATTTCACTTTTACTTTGTTGCTACAGAATGTTATATAGCTTTACATTATATTTTATTTATATATATATGTGTGTGTGTGTGTGTGTGTGTGTGTATGTACACACACACACACACACACACACACACACACACACACATAAATAATAATAAAATTATACACAAAGTTATATACTATGAAATCCATATTAGCAAATTTAATGTGTATTTTTCTAAACAATAACAATTCACTTTTTTAAAAGTCATTTGACTGTTCTTTTCTTTTTAGCTATAGATATATTAATCCGCGCAAAGACAAAATAATGCCGTCGATCAAAAAAACGTATGAAAAGAAAGTGTGCAAATTCACAATTATTTCTCAGCGTTATTTATCACGTTATATTATCATTAGCCGACTTTCCAAAGATAACAAAACGGCTAGCTTGAAAAAGCAGGGAACTTTTATATCACTCTGTCATGGCATATGACATTGGCTCTGAAATGAACGATGCGAAATAATTTGTGAAATAACGTGTGCAGATGTGTTCGTTTGTATAGCTGATACCAGCACGTAGGTGTTTGCAGCCGCACGAATGGCCGTACGAAACGCGATCCCGCGATCCCGCGATCGCGAGATTTCGCTAGCCCGTTGTAATGGACGCGAGTCACCGTGTCGCGCCACGCGAGTATAATCGATGTAGGTAGGTATATCACCATCGCCAAAGTACTTATGGCAGGCAGCGCGTTTATGGCATACGCAACGCTCGCCAGGCGCGCACACACCAGAAGCCTGGCAGCCTGGCAGCGGCCGGACATGAAATCCAGTCGAGTACCCTCGATCCACGTCACGTCTGCCACTGATTAACATTAACTTCGTCGAAAAAATTGTACCAAATGGCAGTCACGCAAATTTCGGCGCTGGTTGACTCGCTGGCTGATTCGCTGGCTGGCTGGCTGGCTGGCTGGCTGGCTGGCTGGCTGGCTGGCTGGCTGGCTGGCTGGTTGGCTGGCTAAACGTCAATGTCATTCATTTTTTGTTATTTCCTTGGAACGATCGAGAGCATAACCCAGTTTCCGCTTTTGCATCACGTCGCATAATAAATATGTATGATCGCATTACGATGTCAAAGCGCGTATTTATACCTTTGATTTGACGGCAATCATTAAAATTTTGTGGAATGCGCGCTCAGTGTTGTGTTATAAGTTATAAACATAAGTTTAAACATAAGATAGTATGGTACATATAGCTGTAAATATCATTACATATTATTTCGCGACTTTTCGCAAAATGGTGGAAATTCTATAATTCTTTATTAAGAATTTCTTGTTGTTGGACAGAAATACTTTGTATAATAGAATACTTAATAGTTACAACTACGTTGCAACTTGAAAATTTGAATTTGAATCATTACACGAGACAATATTATATTTAACGTGATCGTTGACGCGAATCTGCATCTTTCGAACGATCCAATAAATGATAATTATAAAAAAGATGAAGAAAAGTACAAAATGTAGAATGTTAAAAATCACAATTACCGTCAGATACGTTGGTGCGCCACTGTCATCCCTGAATATCGTAAGTTACCCCTCGAAAACGCGCAGGGGTGCAGTTAATTCTAAAGCGATTAGCCGCACGCGACGGGGCAAAGGTGTCGACCTGCAATTGACAACGACTCGAGGGTCACGAAGCGAAGCCTTCGAAAGAAGAGATCGCGAGAGGGGCGCGGCGGTGCGGCGATGCGGTGGCTAAAAGGAAGAGGAGGGAGGCGAAAAATTAAATTAAATTGCCCGATCCGTGAATCGGCATATTTGGTCGCACGGTCGCTCTCGGAGCATATACTATGCCGGATTAATACATACATCTGTGTACCTTATACATAAAGTTATAGGTGTATAGGTTTGACTGTGGGATTCGTAACTCTTCTTTCGAAAGTAACTATTAATTCGAATAATTTCAAACGTCACAATTTTACAAAATTGTGAAATTCAAAAATAATAATAATTTGTTTTTTTTTTCAAAAGGATTGATCTCGGTAAAACTGACAATTATTATAGCCATGTGTTTAATAAATCAATCATAATCAATAAATCAATCATAGAAGATAGAGAATTATTTATATAAAAACTAATAATTATGACAATAAATATATAGAATCGAATGTATAAGATTAGTCAGTTTATCAAGTAGGAAAAATTTCTAAAGAAGAATTTCGTGAAAAGAACTTAAAGATACAGCAAATTCAGAAGCAATATAGAATTTTTATTTTATTTTATTGGATTTCGCCGAGACTTTAGGGTTGGAAAATAATCTATCCGCTGGCAAATAGCGCTTTAACAGGACGTGACCATCCTTATAGTGTGAATCAAACCTTAAGGAGGTGACTGCGGATTATTCAAGCTACCAACGCCGCCGCCACCCTCGATTATAGAAGACAATTTTAATATCGTCGAATAATAGAAAGCACGGGGTGAAGAAAGGGTACATGGCAAGGGTGCGCCTTGAAAATCCTATATATATATATATATATATATATATATATATACACACACACACATATACTACTACTATATATATATATATATATATATA
>NW_012130081.1:6026931-6029674 GCF_000143395.1 Atta cephalotes
CACACACACACACACACACACACACACACACACACACACACACACACACACACACACACACACACACACACACACACACACACACACACACACACACACACACACACACACACACACACACACACACACACACACACAGAGTACGCACGCACGCACACATTTATGTATATTATACTACTAGTCGTCATAGACTATTGGATGAAAAAATACTGTCGTTGTGACTTATCATAATCATTTAAAAGGTATATCCAAGAACAAGTTTGGAGAGTTTAATCTCTCTCCTTGAAATTTTTTATTTATTTTTTCATTTTTAATTATAAAATATACAACTTTTTTACCATTGACTCCAAGTAAATTTTTTGTTGTTACATAAAATATTTTTTCTCTTCTGAAGTCTCCTTGATTATAATCTACATGTAAATAATTTCCGGAACTTCCATTAGTCAAAAGACATTTTGACAGAATCAAAATACATAAAGACAATTTTCGCAAGGTTTTTGAGTCGAAAAACAGAATATACACTGAGAAATTAATAAGCAAATTAGTTTAAGCTCAATTATAGATTTTGATTTTAATAAATGTAGGTTGCCTTTTTTTTTTCAGAAAAAGTCGATTTATAAAATCTAATATTTTTCTATTAAAAAAATTGCTGCTAATTTATATGCCAACAGAATAGATAAAAACCCTCTCTGAAAGAAATCCTGGATACGCCGATGTGGCGCTAATCCATTCCATGTCAGCAATAGATTTTATAATTTAAACTTGAATTGAATCAAATACAAATATGCTACAATAATATTATATTATTATTATAATAATAAAAAATTTCGTCAACAGAAATTTGTCAACAATTAAAACTTTATCGTATATTTTTTTTTTCGATTTTTTCATTGCATACTTGTCTTCAGAAACTTGTCAACTTGACAACTATCCTTGCAATCAAAGTAGTTGGAATAAGTATGTAGCTTTCATGAGTATTCGATTACATGTGTAATACGCATTTGGCATTCGTCACAGACAGCTCCGTCGACTCTGCACGCATTCTTATCAGTTATCGTGCGTGGTGACTTGGAAATGGCGATTAATTAAACGTGTTTGACGATGTACATGCATATATGAGTGGAGCTCGCATGCCGTGCACGGACCTCTCTAGCTCTCTCTTGACCGACGATGACAAGACGTACCACGTACCTACTCGAAGCAGATACACGCGCGGCGCGGCGCGGCGCGGCGCGTACAACCCTACAACCAGCGCTGAGCCGTTGAGCCGCTGAGCGCAGCGGCGCGGGCGACCGGCGCGGCGACGGATGGCGGGTGTTGTTGTAGGTCTACGCCCTAACCTGCGGCGGCATGGCGTATCAGCACACGGTGGAGACAGACGCGGACAATGGAATCATGCGAGGACAATACCGAATAATTTAGAATGGCACATAGATATCGGGAGAAGCTTCGGCCTACGACGGCGGCGCGGCGGCGCATAATAGAGATAGAGAATAGGAGTAATAGGACACAGCCTGCGGGGCAACTGTGGAGGACACGAAACATCCCTATAAATTAGGCTTTCGCGAAATAAGCCTAACCATTGCACGCTCGCAACGCATCTTGATACAACTATTTTTTTTTCTTTCTACTTTCCTGCATACGCTTCTCAGCAAGATTTAACAATCTCTTAAGGATATTCTTTCTACATCAATCCATTATATATTTCAATTTAAGAAACAACATTATAACTCATTTATTACTTCTCAGCCCGCATATCGCAATGAAAAAAATCAATGTGTATATCGTTACTTCCTTATTCATATTATACATGGAGAAAGGAAAGTATGTACACTCAATATGTAAAGAAAGTATATGTATAATCAACTCCATATTCAACCATATCGATTTTACAAAGACTTTTTGGATCATATATAATAATATATCCATTTTCTCGAATGCTTTAACAGAACCTTAATCTTTCTAGCACCACAAATTTTACGTTCGCCAATTCTAAATCCCGAGATTATACGAGGGAGATGGAGGCTATGAATTATCAGTTCCTATTGTTCGTAAGCTCGTAAAGTAACTGGAGGGTGTACGCGAAACTCGGAAACGCTTTCTCTTTCTTTGGTCGCACATGCGATTGATAAATGGCTTTTGTACATGATGTTAATTTCAGGAAGCTATTAAATTACAGTTGTGTGAGCTAGAATAATTTATGCCGAAAGTTTTCCTACTATAATCTGAGATTTAGCATTTAATGTGATTCAATAATTTAATACTTGTTAATGCATATGATGCATTTATGAAAATTTATAATATACTATACACATGTATATAGAAGAAGAGCAAGAGCGCGCAGTAACAGCAGCAGCAATTTATAGATTCGAACCTCGAAATGGGATCTAAGCAATGAGAAAAGACTCTCATTATTACGTATCGATACGCTCGGAAAATAGCAGCGTTCGATCTGCCGCACAAAAATGACCCTACCAATTCGAGGGCCGATGCGAGAGTTCGAAGAAAAGGCAAGTTCCTTATCAGCACGAAAATAGAGGAAAAAAAACAGAGGAAAAGAGGAAAGAAGAAAGAAAGCAGAAACGCGAGACGTGCGGAGAAGGAAGAGCTCTTCAGTCTGTATAGCAGCAACAGCGAGCAACAGCCCGATCAGTCATTAAATCGTCGCGATTCCCTTTTATTTCCAAGTCTCTCTCTCTCTCTCTCTCTCTCTCTCTCTCTCTCTCTCTCTCTCTCTCTCTCT
>NW_012130081.1:6034299-6039018 GCF_000143395.1 Atta cephalotes
AGAGAGAGAGAGAGAGAATATGTCGACTGGAAATTACAATTGACAATGAATTTTCGTTATAAAGTTGAGATTCCGCGTCGAATTCGTGAATGATTTTAGCTTCTGGCGACTTGATGCCAACAATTACAGGATACGTGCAAGCGTTGTATTCCGTCTACAATGCGAAACGTATTTCAATGAGCGGATGGCGATGGAATTCGTTTGGAATGGAAGGGGCCAGAGGCTTGGGGATCGAGGTAGCGATGTTCGCGGTGGAACCGTCGACGTCGGGTATGAGGGCAGGGCGAGACGATCATTGAAATGGAAATGCCATTGACGCAAAGTGAAAGTAATTAATGGAATATGTCCGAGCTATAGAGTGAATTCGATGTCTGACGCCATTGTCACCACGAAGCGAGATACCTTATACTACGAGATGGTAGGTGCTGTTCTATCTAAAGGGTGCAAAACTGATGAGTGTTAAAGAGAAAAATTGTACAAAAAACAGTGAAAATTTAAATTAACCTATAATACATGAAACAAAATGGAGAAATATGACGAAGAAAATTGGGAAAAAATCAAATACTTGAAAGTGTAATAATATGATACATATATATAGGTATGCGAAGAATGATTAAGTAAAAACTAAAAATTGTTTCACTCTAATCATCTATAATAAATATTATAAGCACGTATATTTGAAATATGGATATAAATAATTACTTTCGTCAACGATATTTTTTAAATTGATATTTTTGACATTGACGTATCTATTAAATTTATGGTTATGAATATTTAATATAATTAATATTTATAGTATGAATAATATAAGAATAATAACACTAATAATAAATTATTCGATAATAGATAATTTACCCACGCATACAGATTTGTATAGTAAAATTTTGACGTTTTATCAAAATTTAAGTTGGGAGATTAATTGCGAAAATATAAGGCGTAGATAATAAGTTTTTTAGGGACTAGGAGAACATTATGTAGGATTATAATATAAAGGATAGGAGACCGAATAGTGTGTATGGTAAGTAAATGAAAAGAATCATTCGTCGAGGAACGGTCAGGTTGCCATCCAGGAAGAAAGAGAGAAATGGCGAATTTTCTTAGATTTAATTAATATTTCATTTGCATACTATTTCTCGCCTTGTGCAGCTTGATGTCGCAGCGCGCCGCATCCTTGCCGTGATCCTTGCCGGCGCGACGTCGGAAAACTAACACTTGGACACGCGAAGAGAATACAGCTGCTACGTCCTCCATCTAGGTGCACCTCGACACTCACGTGCACGTACATATACACCCACATAGCACATAGAACGAACGTTTATAACAGCGCCAAGCGGAGAATGCGGGGTGGCGCGAGCTCGCGAAGCAGCGTGGTGGCTCTCTGTATTTCAATTTAGCACGTCTATTGTTAGATACTAATATTATTCAGTTCGGAATTGTTTCGCGACGTCTCTCAGAGGATGGAAGGGAGCCTTGATTTCTACCGGGGGCGGCGCGATCTCCCCCAGACTCTATTACTTCGTGTTCTCTCTATTCTCCCGACTGCAGATTCTCTCGTATAACAACGCCAAATAACAAACAGTTGAGAAGCGAGATAGACATTGTTATTATCATGCGATAAAGGCAAAAACAAAATGTAAAAAATGTAAAAAAAATATTTAATATTATAAATATTTAAATTAGATAAAGCTAATAATAGAAGAAAAATCGTCCAAAGCAATTTTTCATGTATACATCTAATGTTCTGATTGTCGCAAGAATACTTACATATTTTCTTAAAGTTACCAAGTAATTAGAGTATTAACCGACAAAAAGACATTCTATTTCCGTTACCGGTATGTGTCATCCTTCGTTTACATTAAATCACATGTATGCACACATAGATTGATGGTACCTACAACGAACGTTTTTTGAGGCGAGCAAACACGGCGCCATATTTGCCGACGTTCGGCAACACTTTATTCTCTCTTCCGCGACCCGAAAAAGATCTCTCTTCGATTGGCTTCCATGCACTCGTACGTATGTATATTTAAGCGGGCCAATGTGTAGCCACAAGACATGTGGGATGAGTGCGCGTGTGCACCCACATAAGGTAAAAGAACTTTTCTCTCTCTCTCTCTCTCTCTCTCTCTCTCTCGAGTCCTATACGAATATAAAAACGGAGAGAAATAGCGAGCGAGAGAGCAAATATTGATGGAAGTTGAAAAAAATGTTAAAAGCCGATTCGTTATTCGGTTAGCTATAGTCGTCGGCCAATAAAAACAAAGACAAAAAAAAGGGAAAGAAAAAGTAGTCGTGGAAGTAAAAATTCTCATTGGAATTATGTAATGTCGTCGTCGTCGTCGTAGTATCTCGAGTCGATTTCTTAATACGATTCTCTGTTAAATTTAAAATTATGCTTTTGGATGTAGATAAGATATAGCATATCAATGTCATAATCATGTGTGTTTAAAATTGACAAGACATTGTTAATTATCTGATGGAAGCGTTCTTAAATTATAAACACGGAAGCTGCTCAATTCGCGCTCAATTCGCATCCAGCATTACATTTCTCTGTAATATTTGAGAAATAGATTTTCCGCGTTTATTATTACACTACACAATACATATACAGTGCACTAGTTAGTCTGCATATAAACTAAGAAAAATTTACTTTTTCTACAATAGTAACATTATATAGTAACAGATTTAACATTAAAGTAATTGTGATTAATTATTTAATCTGGCTTCATCCAGAGGCCTGGAAAATTTTCTCCGAGAATTGGAGAAAAATAGAGAAAATTCTAAATAAAGAAAAATTAAATAACTTAAAACCGATCGACATTGACATGAACAATTTCGACACCTCCATCTTCTACTCTCTAAAGAATCTTAAATTACTTTGCCTCTATCCAGTGCTCCCCTTTTTCGTAACAATCGGATCAGTTTCCAGTTCTAACAACCCCTTTCCCCACTCGATGGCTTAAAATTCCTCGGTGCGGACGCGAGACACGAAGAAGAAAGGGGATTGTTGCACTCTCAGACTGCGGATTAAACTCGGTCGCGGCGAAGGTAGGTATAAAGCAAAGGTAAAGAGGGAGGTGAGAAGAGAGGAGGGTGCTATTATATGCTATTATGGATGGTAACCAGTAGCCAAAGGAAGAAACTCTGCGGGGTGTCGATATATTGCCTCCCCTGGAAAACCAGGCGGCCATGCTTCGTATCGTATCGTAAATAATAACCGGAGCATTATAATACCCGTATGCACCGCGTGCGCACACGGGCACAAATTGCCGAGTATATATAACATCGGGCGCGTGTTCAGGCATCGACCTATCGGATATGCGCCTTGTAGAGGCCAGTCGATTATCGGTATTCCATCGATACCGTGTACCTAAGTCTGTCGGCTCGGTACACTACCGACTACCCTGCACTACCCCACCGCACCGACGCGATGTAATTGTCCAAGTATCTATATACGACACAAGGATCGCTTCCTCTATCGTCGAAATATCATTCAAAGAGATATATTAATTATTATATATATATATATATATATATATATATATATATATAATAAGATGCTTGTTTATACGTATTTTACAATCGAATTTATTTTATTTCGAATTTTATATGTAAACATAACTACACAACGCGCATAATTTAAGATTAAAATATGAAATCATCCAAAAATTGCGTGACAACGTGAAGACTCCTTTTATAGAAAGGAGACCTGAAACGGTGAGCGTATATAAAGTGTGGGAAAAATTGTATAATTTACTCTCTACAATTCTGTATCTGCGTAAATTGAGCGGCAGAATTGAATATTCGCATTGATCAAAATCAATTTATTGAAAAAGGGCAGCGTGATTTGAGATTGATCGACCATGAAACGATTTCGGGAATACAACAGCGTGCAGCGCGGCGTCGCGTATCCCATTTCTTCGCCTGCGAATACTATTCGTCATTCGATACCTTTACCTTTCTTTGGTTTGTCCAAGGAGCCAGTAAAATTTTCATTCAGCCGGAAAACAGTCTTTCGTAAAATCAGTCATCCTTCTTTATCTCAAGCGTATCTGTAGAAGGACGTGTCTCTCGTTTCTTTGTCACAACAAATTACGTTTTACTGTGTAGGTATATAATTACAATAATAAGGCTTACCGTTGCAGATAGACTTGCGGAAAATCGCGACATCTTGATCATAGTGCAAGTATAAAACTCGTAAAGAAATGTTATTAAGAATCTATTAATTTAAATCAATCGAAAATAATCAAGTATTTATAAATTATTCATCGCATTACACTAAAAATAAGATTGCCGAAAAATTCAACATTAAATATTAAATATTAAAAAAAAAAAATGTTAGGAAATAAAAATTAATTAGCATTCTTTTAATAAAAGATTTTTCGATATGTATTTAATTATTTATTTGCTAAATTATGAAATCAAATATTATTTTTATAAACAATTAATTTAACAGAGGAAGTTATTAAGTAAATTGACATATGTATAGAGTATCAATATCTTATTTATTGTATTATATATTTGCCGTCTATACACTTTTCTTCGAGTAACATATTATTTGGTAACTACGATAGATGATAGTTTCTGGTCGCTAGCGGCCAACCTAAATATTTTGCAGGCATTATACTTACAGGCAACATACACACATACATACACACACATGTGTATATATATATATATGTATATATATATATATATATATATATATATATATATATA
>NW_012130081.1:6050384-6054833 GCF_000143395.1 Atta cephalotes
TCTCTCTCTCTCTCTCTCTCTCTCTCTCTCTCTCTCTCTCACCTTATTCGACTTTGAATTTGATTACTTAAATCGTGTTTACCTTGCCGAGTTCCTGTGACTTGTGCTTACATATTAGATATACTTGAGAACATCGCAAATCGATATAATGGATAATCGATTAACGGCTCTAGCTGTAGTATTAATCTTTTGGTTACATTTTATAATTAGACATTTCAATTTTCAATTTTCATATATATATGAAAATAAAATTGATACGTTTATTATACTGCAATCCAAGAATGCAATTAAAAAATGATTTTTATCGTAGGATAGTTTGACTAAGAGATCAACTAAGAGTTATTTTCACAAATGGCATTACTTTTTAATTAACTTACTTGCAATGAATTCATACGACAAAATTTCAGCTGGTGAACCCGGATAGATATGAGCTTTTGATGGAGTTTAGAAAAATCCGTTGTGCGATCGAAATCTTTCTTATATGTTGTTCGTTCCCCACGTTGAAGACACGCCGCGCCGCATGAATTCACACGAGCGCGAATGCAAGGAAAATCCAGGGAGTAAAGGGGAGGGGGACGGTGGGCGTATTACATTGGGGACGAAATAATTTCCTGGTGTCCTCCGCAGTCACGAAGGACGAAGAACGGAAGCGAACTGGTCTTTCACAAAGTTTCTTGGACACTCGAAGAAGCTTCTCCCTCTCCTGCGAGAAATTGCCGGATAATGGTCCCCAGTAGACGGAGCGACCAAGTGATCCTTACGGGATAAAGGGTGTGTCGCACACGTACGTACAAAAGGCGCCTGCCGCGTGCGTGTGTGCACTAGTTTCTACAAAGCCTCCCTGCTGCTCCTTGCTCCTTCCCTCCTACTCCTCCATAGAGAATCTCAACGGAAAGACCAAATCTCTACATCGTCCTTTTCGACGTAATGATTGCACCGTGCGGCGCTTCGCCCTTTGCTACGCGAAGCCCACCCTCGTGTATTTCGTCGCTCGTAAATGTCAGTTAATATACTCATGTAATTGACTCATGAATAACTCGAAACTATTCGTAGCAATCAATTGTGTGTCTACATACACGCAATTGCAATATATTAAAGTCAAAACTCATATCATCATAAATATGATTTACATGCGTTGTATCTAAAAAGATTCAAATTAAAAAAAAATAAACACTCAAAAATAAAGGTCCCATGACAAACCTCTAAAATTAGGAGATATTAAAATCTTTGTATGTTACAGTTACAGCATGCTAAATCGCGGACAATCTATTATTATTTTTATAATTATATTACAAATTCTACTAAAATAGCTATAATAACAAAGGTATATTCAATCAAAAAATAATAAATTGTTAATTGACAAGTCAGTTTTCAAGAAGGAGCATTATTATCAGAAAAATGTGTTCGGATAGAGCATGGAAGAAAATTATGAGAAATCAGAAAGGATGTTAAAATTTTATTTTCGTACTGCCAAGAATGAAAACTTTTTATTATTTTTGCCATTATAATAATTTGACAATGACGTTGCAATTTTTTATGACTAACTAATAATTGAAAGAGAAAGAAAAAAAATTATGGTAACTAATTGAAAGCTAAGATCGGAAAAGTCACTTTTGAAAAGTAACTTATTGTTATATGTCATTATTATTATATGTCACAATTAAGCGTTTTATCTATTGAAAAAAAGTAACTTGCTATTTGTAATCCGCCTCGATTCATTATTTTTACTCATTACTTTAATGAATTACTTTTTTTCAATAAACAACGCGTGATGGTGACTTACTTTTCAAAAATGACTTTTTTTCAACCTTAGCTTTCAATTCGTTATCATTACCGTAAAATATATCATAAAAAATTGCAATGCACATCACTTATTATCTCTGCATATTGTGTAATAAAAATTAAATTATCAAAAGTAATGATGCTTGGTGAAAAGATTGAATTAAAAGAACCTTAATCTAAAACCGCTAAAATTTTCTTTGCATGTTCGAAAGAAAGAGATTCTTACTTTTTTTTTTGTAAAGTCATAAGTATCCATTTCTTTAGCATAAAGTATAAAAAAGTAGATATCTCTTTCCCTGTTCGCGATATAATGGGGGCTCATCGAGTTTCTCTCCACTACCGAGAATACACCCACCCACTTGGTAGCAAGCAACCTCGTGATCTCTCCGACCTACTCAGAGAAAAAGAGGAGGGAGGAGGAGAGAGAGAGAGAGAGAGAGAGAGAGTGTGTGTGTGTGTGTGTGTGTGTGTGTGTGTGTGTGTGTGTGTGTGTGTGCGTGCGCGTGTGTAGTGTGGTGCGCGCGCGCGCTAGCAACTAACTCGGGATCCCCCGCAGTCGAAGGCACTGGTCCGAGAAATTCAATTACTGCTAAACTTCTCGACCGGAGACTCTTCTCGGTTCTATACTAGTGTAAGCACTCTGTTTCGAAGATCTGCCAGAAAGACATCTTACGTATCTCCCTCGTCTCACAGGTACATTTGGAATCGTAATTGAAACCAGGTGCATGCGAAGGGTTTCTATTGTACTGATGGGATACTATCTTTATCGCTCGTGGTTTCTGCTTTTTTAACAATATTTATTATACCAAAACAATCAATATTACTATAAAATGAAGTTGGATCAGCAAATCACACACAGCATTAATAGTTTTATAATAAACTAACTGTCAGAACAATAAGTCGAGAATTAATAAATCGAAAACGTATCAAGTTATTTTCAATGCCAACGTATAATTAGTCTACGTTTAAAATGAAATCTAAACAAATTTTTTTCCTATTCAAATAATTTTCAAATAATAACAATTAACAAACGTTTAAATTTATAACGCATATATGATGTGTTCAATATATGTTAAAAATAAAACAGAAACTTTTACAGATATTATTTCACAAATCTTAAAAAAAGTTGAGATAAATTTGAGTAATTAAAAATTGTTGATTTAATAATTTATATGTAGTTTTACCGATGTGTAGTTTCAATTTTAAATTTTCAACAGATTCCTTCCTTCACGCGCGCGCGCACAATTCAAACTTGAATCAATTCTTAATTACTTGAGGAAATTAGAGAACATTTTTTTCTTTCGACCTTTCCGTTTTTTTCATCGGCGACAAACTTCATGTTCTATACGGAATCACGGAAGCATCTCCCTTCGCAGGGAGAAAATGTTCGCTCATGATATTCTTCGCCGACATCGTTTGCCTTTTTTTTGCACGCTTTGAATTCGCCAGAAGGCGATCGCTATCAGATCTCATACCTTCCTCGTCTTTTTCGTTTCTTTTTTGCTTTCTACGTGGTATAATCGGGTACTCTGTGATATACCACAGAAAGCACATAGCTTACAATAAAAATTATATAAAACGACAAAAAAAAGCATGCACAAAAATAAAAGCAAATGTTTTATGTAATTTGAGACGTGTGACAGAACATTTAATAATATATAATGTTCTTTTAAATTCTTATTGTATTTATTTTTATTATATTAAGCTTATTTATTATATTAAGCTTATAGATCTATTCACCTTGCTTACACTTTTTACATTCACAATCAGCATCTTCGCTTTCTTTCTTTTCAGCGCCAAATATATATATATATGTATATCTATTTCATTTTAAATATAAAAAGTGTAAACAAGGCGAATAGATCTTGTCCACTCAAATAATAAGCTTAATAATAAGCAAACAATTTATTTGAAAAATATTTTTTAATACACCTAGATTTTCTTTACACCTAGATTTTCTCCAAAATGTGTTATTAAATAATTCATCGAACGAAAGAAGGAAAAAGAAAAAAAAATGAATCACAATAATAAGGTGTGAAACGTAATACGGTGAGCAATTAAATGGATTATTCCGCACACTCTTGTTGCAAGTGCAAATTGAATGGACACGTGTGTAATAAAACATGACAATGCGCAAGTAGATTTGATTAACGACAACTATATTTGCAACGCGAGTACAACGAAGGGCAATCTCTTTTGAACGTCACTGCCAGAGGTAACAATAAAATGCGATATGAGCGATAGAAAAGCGCTACATTGATTCGAGTGTTCGTAACAAACCGATAATCGATTATAACTGTGTTGAAATAAAATGATATCAGCTGAAAAAAGAAAGACAAAAAACTGATTCTGATATGTGAGTAGAAATGCGTATTTATTTCAGATAGAAATGTCTTTCGTAACTTTTTTCACATGTCTACATTTTCTGTTAAAAGCGAGTTCTTTGATCTTAACACTCGCCGCGTTTATGTAAATGAGAAGTGCGTGTAACGCGAAATGAATATATAGATACATGTACGAAACAATAACCAAGGTTTTCAAATATACGATTGCAGGCTAAATATGTGTGTGTGTGTGTGTGTGTGTGTGTGTGTGTGTGTGTGTGTGTGTGTGTGTGTGTGTGTGTGTGTGTGTGTGTGTGTGTGTGTGTGTGTGTGTGTGTGTAGT
>NW_012130081.1:6059514-6061022 GCF_000143395.1 Atta cephalotes
GGCGGTGGTGGCAACGGACAAACACATTACTCTTTTATTTAAAACCCGTTCCAGCATAAAACACAATGCGAAGCGATGCTCAGACGTTTCTCCACGCTCCGCCTTTTGTTTCAGCCGACTGTTCTTAACCACGCACGCCTTTCTCGTTCTCTCCCTCTTTCCAGAAACGTATCTTCTCTTTCTTTTCTTTCTTTTTCTTCTTTCGTACATATTCCTTATTTCTCTCTTTCTCTCTCTCTCTCTTTCTCTCTTTCTCTCTGCCCGTTGCTTTCCCTCTCTTCTCCCTTCGCCAGTCCTCTCTCCCATTCGATCTCTTTCGTTGGATACGGTCTATAAACCGCAACCAACACCGTCATCGCGACGAGTCTTCTTTGAATCATATTGTACAATGAGATTTGAATAGAGAAGAGAGGAGGGAGAAGGAGAGCAGAGCCCCATTGTCGTTTCACCAATGGCGGCCGATTTTATAGTGATCTAATGTACAGATGTTATTTACCCCGCAATGAGAATAGAATAAAAGCATTGTGCGCATTATGATTTGAATCCCGTATCTCGCTACGTTTCTATACCTACCCTCCTACCTACCTACCTACCTATCTACCTACCTATTTACCCTCACTCTATTTAGCCCTAACACGCATGATATACGTAATGTACAAAAGTGTACAAAAGTTGCTCACGTTTCCGTACTTTTTAAGTTCGAAAAATACAAGAACAATGCTTTTGTAATGTCTGCAGCTAGTTCGAATAAGTACCTATATACTCCGATATATATTACGGTTTACGAATGATTATACATATACGTATAAATTCCGAAGATTGTTCCGACAAGAAGGATATACATGTATATACAAGTAATAATAACGACGAGACTGATAATGAGAAGAAAGGACTTGATAAAAAGGATTCATAGAATCATCAACATCGGTCCATTGATTTTTTCTCTCGAATAAATCTGAAAGATCAAAAGTGTGAAAAAAAACACGATTGTCCATCACGTACCAAATATATTTCATATTTTCCATACGCCCTTTTTACGGACGGTTCGCTGAATTATTATCGTGGTTAAATACTGTTGTACTTGTCGCAAATCGTAACGTAATAACATGTCACGCGCAATCTCCAATTTCCACTCGGTCAAATTATCCACATTGTAATTTAGCAATCGATGAAATTGAATACGTCTGCTGCGAGCATCATCGAAAGTGTCACACATATAAGTATGTATACGTGTGTGTGTACGAGGAAGCATAAATATAATACAATCACGAAATGACGGGAAATGACTTTTTTTGATGATGCTCATGGGAAGAGCGTTTTTCATTTGATGGCAAATTTGAGCAATAATAAAAAATGTATTCTAAACGCAAAGAGAGAGTTCGTTGACGTCGGCGTATATCTATGTGTGTGTGTGTGTGTGTGTGTGTGTGTGTGTGTGTGTGTGTGTGTGTGTGTGTGTGTGTGTGTGTGTGTGTGTGTGTGTGTGTGTGCGCGTGTGTGTGTGTGTG
>NW_012130081.1:6061042-6064533 GCF_000143395.1 Atta cephalotes
GTGTGTGTGTGTGTGTGTGTGTGTGTGTGTGTGTGTGTGTGTGTGTGCGCGCGTGTGTGTGTGTGTGTGGCGCGCGCGCGCGCGTGTGTGTGCGTGCGTGTGCGTGTGCGTGCGTGTGCGCGCGTGTGTGTGTGTGTGTGTGGTGCGTATATACAACACAGACACGGACCTTTTTTACTCTCGCACATCGGCCACTCAAAGTGAACGTACATGCCGATGGGAAAATCAATAAACCAATAGGTTCGCCAATACATGCCCGTTCATTAAGTATCATGTATGTACTTTTCGTCCCGAAATCCGAAACGCAAAATCGGAGAAATCGTATAAAGTGAATGAATGAAACCGTTATCCATCAAAAGTTGTTCACTTTCCTCCAGCCTAAGAGGATTAAGCCAATTAAGCTCTTGATAAAATCGATTTCAACAATTGCAAAATTGTAATTGCAATTTTATAAAAAAGCAATTTGATAATGTGCACATTACAAGTATTTTTATAGATACAATTACTTGTAAATCGCACTCCTCTGGCATTTAATGAAAATTATAAAATAACCGATTACGTTTCGTTGTAAAATCTTTTTCCCACAAATTCTTCAATTCTTCCTACTCTCGTTGAATGTTTCCAAAAGTATCCGACTTATCTCATCTGCAGATTGATTCAAGTCGAGTTAATCTGTTCGGCGGAATACTACATATATTGTTGTCGCCTACGCCCACTCGAGATTTCCCGCGGATCGCGTGTACCCTTGGAGGGATAAATAGCACGATCGAGATCGAAATCGCGGCAATATCGAATTACGATGTTTGCAAACGTCGAATTTACCCCTGACGCTGTACGGACGGTTAGGTTGGTCGAATAACAGCCGCGATCGGAGATTAGATTAGATTTACTTTTACGTGGTGTCGCCATGTAAAAGCCTCGTATGGAAGAAAAGCGCAGGTAAAAAATGCTTATATTATATACATAGACGCGCGGACGCTTCGATCTTGAAAGCTTATATCCTTAGCTCTTATTGTCAGTGTACCGCCTGCCGTAATAATACATGTAACCTGTTTGCTCGATAGATACGATCGATACGATCGAAAGGAAATCCAACAGATCACTTCGATATAAAGTTTTATATAAATCCTAATAACAATATGCCGCCTCTTATACACAGTATAATGTATAATATATACAAGCATAGGTATGTACGCGGTAATTATTGTTGATACGTTTATAAATTTTATTAGTCCGTTTACTTGAAATTATTTAAAATGTATGGATTTTAAATCAAGCGTTGCACTTAAATTGATATCTTCATTCTGAAAGATTACTTTGAAGATTTTGGTCACAGGACTCGCAGATCTGTCTCTTTAAATAGGTAACTACTGTCTCTTGTCCAAGATTTTAGACTAACAATAAAATCTAAAAACTCTAAAGCTGGTTAATCCTGTTGATAATTCTGGACGACATCAGCATACTAGTACTATATCAGTGCATACGTGGTGTCAGGTAGACGTGGATCCATACATGGTGGATTAGCGCGCGCCTGCATTCAGGTCGCTGCTTCGGATCGCGCGATCTCGGGATCTACCGTGTTGCACTGCGATGCGCTGCGTTGGTGAAATGTGAAATACCGTACCTATGACTTTTTGACGTGCTTTTAACAGATTGAATTGAAAATGGCTCCGTGGCTCTCCCGCCGCGCCGCGACATCCGTACCGAGCGCATACCGAAACGGACAGGCGGAGAGAGACGCGCGCGCGCGCGAGAGAGAAAGAGAGAGAGAGAGAGAGAGAGAGAGAGATGTGTATAATTCTTCTTTTCTTCCCACTCTCCCACATCTCGATCTCTCGATCTCTCCTCGCCGATCTATTTATCTACCTATCTACGTACCCCTCCGCGCGGATTCCGTCGGACTCTCTCTTTTTATTTTTGCACATTCGCTGATGCAGCACATCGCAAGCTGCACCGGCGGAAACGACGTTGGGAGGGGAGAGGGAGAAGGGAGGAAGGGACTGGACCGGTCAGTCCGTGCAGAAGGGGATGAGCAGAAATAATGTCCTGGCTCATTTTTTAAAGCCGCCCCCATCCATCCGCCGCGCCGCGCCGGTAGGATGGTGGTCGGAGTTCTACGGGGGAAAAAAAAGTGACGGACGCGCGTAGAGGTATAGGTGCGGGTGTGGACGTAGACACACACGCACGCGCGTATTCGGATCCGATATTATACGGCTTATACCGTTATACGTGATAGCCCGACACGGCGCGGCGCAGCGCGGCCGGTCTGCCACCGGATGTGAAACGGTCAAAGCCAAAAAGCACTCTCCGCCGAAACGGGCTATATATTATCCGCAACCCTTCAAATACAGAACCGTCCGCGAAGAGATCCATATATAACGTATAACGTGTGCGTAAGCTCCACTTGTCCTGCGAAATCCCCAGCCACCGTCTCTCTACTCGAGCTACTTTAAGTATTCGCAATTTTACTGTTTTTCTTCTCTTTCTTTTTTCTTTTTTCTCTACTTTTTTCTTCTTTCGTTTTTGCTTCTTTTATACAAAAACTAATTCTCTAAATAAATAAAGTTTGTAAATATAGTTTGTTCTACTGAATGAATCATAAATATCAGATTTATATTATCAAATTTTGTTAATTGGCAGAGAGTTATCAATATCACCGATAACTTGTTGTCATACGCGCGTCAATATATTTAAGTAAGTATCAAGACGATAAAATTAATATTCACTTATAAAAAGAAAATACAATTTTTGTTCATAGAAAATGAAGAAAGAATTAAAAAAGTATCTTTTCACTAATCGAGCAATGTCTTAAGAAATATTTGCAAAATGCAAAAGGGTTACAGTTCCTTTTGAAAGAAACGTACGTAAATAATAAATATGTGATATATATGTACATGCATATATATAATCTTAAATTAGTACTTGCGCATTATATATTTTATCACAGCTATTTCTGTTTTCTTACTTTTCCATTAAAAAAAAAATATCTGATTAGAAAAGTTAGAAAGGTAGTACTGATTTAAGATCTATGTAAATATATTCTCAATAGTCGCGTATATTATAATAAGGAAGAGAGATGGGCGTGGTTACGAGGGGTTGTGTTCTCAGCTAGATCTCGTCGACCAATACGAAGCCGTTTTACCTTCTGGCAACTGTTGCAAACGCAAGCGCCGTCATGCCTACCTCTGCGATCGCGCTATAGGCTACCGTATAGCCGTATACTGGACGCAGTACTGAATCTGATGACGTATAGGCGCAGACTCGAATGCTGGGTAAGAGAGCTTTGTTACGTGCGCGCGTTGTAAGCTGTGAAAGATAGATGAATAGACAGATAAGATAGCGAGAGAGAGAGAGAGAGAGAGAGAGAGAGAGAGAGAGAGAGAGAGAAGAGAGAGAGAGAGAGAGAGAGAGAGAGAGAGAGAGAGAGAGTAGTATATTATATTATATATATATATTATTATTACTTATTAATTAATTATATATAGTATATA
>NW_012130081.1:6065170-6075952 GCF_000143395.1 Atta cephalotes
TCTCTCTCTCTCTCTCTCTCTCTCTCTCTCTCTCTCTCCTTTTCACTTTCTTATTATTAATATAATAATATAATTTAATTAATTTTATTTGTGTATTAGTAAAACATTCTATTTGTATCCGTTCAATTCTAATATATCATCTATGACTATAATTTAAGAAAGTGTTATATTTTTTGTAACAAGATAAATTTATTTCAGCTACGTCTATCATTGTAATGGCAGCAGCAAAGTCAGATTGAAAAATTGATTATATAGTATTACTTCTTCATCTCCGTTTATCATCAAGAATATCGTTCTTCGGAACATGTGCCAATGCCAAAATCATACTATCTATTATTTGGCTTGTACTATTGTAGAAATATTTATATTTATCATCGGCTTTTTGATGATGATTATAAACATCTTTCATAAATTCGCCATCCGGAGTGAAGAAGAGAATCCTTGGAACGTAAGTTCCGTCCGGTTGAAATTTTGCTTCGTCTTGTGCGGGAATCTCATCTTTCTTCATACCCACCATAACAAAACTGCATCACGAAAAAATTTATATAACCAATTTAATATTATATATATAGTGTCCTTCTAATCTTTATGCGTTTTGTTATCTTTCATTTGTGTGCATTTTCCCTTCCTATATTTATCGCTTGATCTAATTGTATTCTTCAACGTCAAGTTTAGATGTCAAGATGATAATACACTCGCGATATCATTCAAAAGTTGAGTTCCATCAGCGAGTATCAGTGATGATATTCGCAATTCCCATTCCCGCCAATACACTGAGAGAAACTTTTTGGTTACGCACCTTTATTTTAATCTATACTGTTATTATATTATAAGGCGCCGCGAACACGTTTTCATCGTCAATAACAGTACAAATCAAAATAAAGTAAAATTCTTGTTATAGTTTAAGATTGGCCGAATATTTTTGTTTTTTATTCATACTGATTGGATGACTAGTTTCTGAGAAAAAAACTAGTCATTTTTCAAGTTTAGACATTTTTTTCTCAAAAACTATTGATTTGCATAAAAAAATCTCAGAGATAAAAAATGTCCATTTTGATTCAATTAAACTTACAGAATTTTTTTGGAATTTTTATTCCAAGTTTAAATTTTTTAAACAAAAAATTTTTTACAACTATTTAATGATCATACAAAAAAATTAAGTGTATATATGTAGATGTTTTTCCGCAGAATAATATGAGGAATCGAATTAAATCATTTTTAGCCACTAGAACGTTGGTTGATTAATGAACTTTCTAAGTGACTTTTTGGAGGTAAATCGCTCATCTATTATTGCCGTGTCTTCATCATATGTCATATGTCAAAACTTGTGTGTTTCTTACGTCTATAACTTAAATCTCTAATAAAGTAAATGTTACGACAATTACAATTCTTGTGCTCAGATCCTTACTTATCATTATCAATCTCCTTTGATTTGACACGACACATTGACAAATTTTTGTTTTCTTTTCAAGGTTCTGTTTTTCAAACTAAACGGTAAAACATTAATATAACGACATTTTTTCCATAATATCCGTTTCATGTTCCTTCATCGCTCGTTTTTTTTTTATTAGATAATATATCATTGCTAGTTTAAAGCTTACAAAAATAAATGCGACATTTTTATAAATCTTGTATAAGTGACACGTATAAAAAGTGCAGTTTTTAATTGCTTATATCTTATATATTGATATTATATAAAATTAATCTCATTAATTGCACAAGCGTTTCAATTTCAAGAAAATTTAATTTCTGACTTTTTTAATTCGCGAATGTACTACTTTAACTCGTAAAAAAACATTTCGCTTACACAATGTATGATTGGATTGGACATTTATGCTAATCTGAGATCGATGCTAATTAATAGTATCTTGTAGGTATGTACAAGATACATATACATATATATATACATATACATATACATATACATATACATATACATATACATATACATATACATATACATGTCTATAGTAATTATTAGAATCATGAATCTTGCATGCAAGCCTCTTCAGCGGCACGTTTATTGTATGCACAGTAATTGTATATAACATATCTAGAAACAGGAAATTACCTTGGTGCGTGCCGCATGTTTTCAAGTACAAATAAATTCCGTCACAATTCGACAAAGTAGAGAAATATATATTTTTACGTAGTAACGTTCCGCGCAAAAAATACTTACTACTGGCTAAGATTGAGAATTTTGATCGAGTTGGTGAATTTAGGCTTCAATTTCTCGCAAGTCGGACAACCCGGTTTGTGAATTAGTAGAAATATCGGTTTCTTGTAGATTTTCGCCTCTTGGAAGCCTTTTTGTAAATTTCTCCATTTGTACATGCGTTCAAAATTGCGGTTAGAATCATCGTCGGCAGCGGCGATTACATTTCCGAATATGTAATAATAATAGACCAAGGCTGTAGTAACATTCAGAAAACCGAGATATTTCGCATAACGCATGATTAGATTCCAATTGGGAGGGATGTTAAGTTTCTTAACTTGATTCACTAACACATTTGATTTTATACATTTGATTTTATACGAATTACGTGTCAATTTAATTTGTGATAAGGTAAGTGGTTTGAAACGTTATTTCAGCATTTTCAGCCAACTTCGCGCTTCGTTCGTAATAGCATACGAATGCCATCTATTGGCGGCACTCGCAAGTAACTGAATACAAACATTTCAATGTTCAAGTCAGTGCGCTTATGGTTTACATTTTGATATCAGCTGATGGCCGCTGTCGGCTGCATAGACTGCGCTGACTGGGCCGCTCTAGTCGTAGTTATTGGTGTTTTCTTCTGCATGCCTGTGTGATACGTCGGCATGTATGATGAATTTATGCACACATATTTTTATATATATATATATATATATATATATATATGTACACATACCGCGCCTGCGCGGCACACACACCATACACACACACCATGCACACACACCATGCACACACACCATATACACACACCATATACACACACACACACACACACACACGCACACACACGTGACAAACGTGCGCGCGCCGGTCGCTTTGAGTCATTTTCTTGCGTGTTCTTACGTCCGTGACGCAGATGACGCAGACAACAGACTTGCAGGATTGCACTCTGCTCTGATCTGTATAGGTTAGCGTTGACGCAGGTTAAACGAAAGATTTGACAGAGCAGTGAGAATGGTGGGAAACACTCTTGTCTTATTGTGTTAATTTTTTATCAGTCGCACCAGACTGCTAACCAATTTATTGTTTCATGGAAAATATTGCGTGCACAATATTTCGAAATCGCGATATACTGGACGAAACTACATTCCAAGATCCTAAAAAGTCAACAGTACAAAATGAAGCCTTTAATCGAATTCGAGGAATGCTTACGGGATACTCCCAAGTTTCGGTAAGATTTCTCCCTCCCCCCATATACACCGACACAATTTGTTTCGTACAAAGGAATAGCACTTGTATCTCTCAATGATTTTCTGTTATACTACTATCCACTTACTAATCGTTTCTAGATAGTTTAAGTTTAATACATTTTTTAACTTAAGATGACATTTTACATTAAATTGACTATAAATGACAAAGTGTTGTGTGAAATGTACACTTTACAGATTATGCATCGAAGAGGTGGAGAAGAATGTGGATCTACTAGAACAAAAATTAGATAAGGTATCCTATAATATTATAAAATATCTTATTTAAACATTTGTACATCATTAATTTAATTTTCGCACTATCTGAAAATGATTACACTTAATGTAATACATGAATTAAATAATATGCAAATAGTAGACAATTTAATGATAACAATATGACAAGAGTAATTTTTACATATAATTATCACGTTATAATATACATATATATGTGTAACCGACATCTAAAAAATCTATACCAATTTTATAATTTTTTCTTTAGGTATTAAAAAATTGCAGTCTGACTATTGATACTGGAAAAGCCTTTGTTGGACAGCAAAAGTAAGTTTCATATAACAATATACTTTGTCTTTTTCAACTTGTTGATTGTACAACTTGTCAATTGTAATCATTTTGTCAAATATACCACATTAAAATTAACTAAAAATATTATGAAGATACAAAGGAATATATAATAGAATCTTGTATAATGAAGAATAGATTTTATATATATATAATATATGTATATTATGCAATAATAATAAAAATTAATGACAATCAAGGAAAAAATAAAAAAAATGCCAATGAATTATATATTAAATAATAAATAAAAAAAATTTTACATCATTTTCTACATTGTATATATATCCATATCTTGATACACACGCACACACGCACATGCATGTACACACGCACACGCACGCATATATTTAACACACACACACATACACACACACACGCGCGCGCGCGCGCGCGCGTGTGTGTGTGTGTAATGATACTTTACTCTTTAATGTTAATAATTATTATTTTTCTTAAAGCCAATTTGCCAATAGTCTATGGGAATTATCTTTATACTTCAGCGATGATCCAGAAATAATGGCATTTTTAAATAAGCTTATACATGCTTTACAAGAAATGAATAAGTATCATACTATTTTATTAGATCAAGCTTCTAGGACTGTGATGAAGGATCTTAATAATTTTATTAAAAGGTAAATTTTACACACACACCGATTTTCAAACAAAATTGACAAAAGTTCTATGAAATTCTACAAAAAAATTTTACGTCAATCTTTCCTTAGCGATATCAAAAGAGCAAAAGAGACTCGGCATTACTTTGAAAGAATTTCCAGTGATCTTGATATTGCACTGAATAGGAATTCTCAAGTACCGAAATCTCGGCCTATGGAATATGAAGAAACATCAAACATCCTGTCGGCTACTCGATCATGTTTTCGACACACTGCTTTAGATTATATTCACGCTTTGACAATGCTGCAAGCGCACAAGCGACACGAGATATTAGGCACATTATTAAGTTATATGCACGCGTGTATTACTTATTATCATCAAGGTAGCGATCTTGCTCAAGATTTAGATCCTTTTCTCAAAGATCTCGATGAAAATTTAATTCAGATGAGAGGTGATTCGAATAAACTCGAAAAAGAAATGGAAAATCGTCATATTTATGTTAACAATCGAGATTTGATTCCTTCTCTGGTACCTGGCAATTCCAAGATGGAAGGCTATTTATTTAAAAGGACTAGTAATGCTTTTAAAACTTGGAACAGAAGGTGGTTCTGTTTGAAGGATCATCAACTAGTATATCGAAAAAGAATAGGTGACGAAGGTTATACAATTATGGAAGAAGATTTGCGATTATGTACTGTAAAACCTGTAGTTGATTGCGACAGGAGAAATTGTTTTGAAGTTTTAAGTCCGACAAAGTAAGTAGATACCAGTTTCCAATTTGTGTAGTAATTACTATAATACAACAAAAAGTAAAAATTAAATTTTTCATAAGTGAATAAAAAATTAAATTTCCATTTTCTAGAAGTCATATGCTGCAAGCAGACAGCGAAGAATCGTATTTGGCGTGGGTAACTGCGATGCAGCAGGCCATTGGCGCTGCTATTCAAAGAGGCATGAGTGTAGTTGCCAATATTAAGCCACATGAATTACAATCACGTGATAGTCCTGCAAGACCATTGACAAGACTAAAGTCAAGGTGAGTATTGATACTTTTTATGCTGTCGATTTGTATTGAAGAGATGAGAGTATTTTATTACAAGTTATTATTTTGAAATTTCAGAGTGTGGGAACAGTTATTAAAAATCTCGGGTAACGAGGTTTGCTGTGATTGCGGCGATGTTAACCCACGATGGGCTAGCATCAATCTAGGCATTACGCTTTGCATAGGTAAGCTTTACTCAATAAAATGTACATACTACTTTTAACACGATGTGACTTGATATTTTTCACGTTTATCTAGAATGTTCTGGTGTACATAGAAGTCTTGGGGTACACTACAGTAAAGTTCGATCCTTAACATTGGATGATTGGGAACCAGAAATACTTAAAGTAATGGCAGAATTAGGCAATTCTGTAGTAAATAGCATATACGAAGCTCTACCTGTACCTTCCAATATTACTAAAGCTACACCAAAATGCAATGGGTATATAATGTCATGATAAATTGATCAGCTATCTCCTGTTTAATGGCAATAAAAGAAAATCTTACAAAAAATATTTACATTCCCTTTTCTCTAGTAACGTTCGAGAAGCTTGGATAAAATTCAAATATGTAGATCGTAAATTTGTAAAACCTCTGACTGATGTAATACCAGCTGGACATCACGCTAGTCGCGAGCAAATGCGATTTCGAAAATGGAGTGTGCGTAAATTACGTCGCAGACCACGCAGTTGCGATAAGATCGATAATAGTAATGGCAGTAAAACGTTAACATTATTACCTGTCAAAGAAACGTATCCTTCAACGAGCTCGGACGAAAGTAAACATACATCAATCGACAGTTTGAATTCCGTTGGCAAAACAAAGAAAATTGAACGAAATTCCGTAAGCTCGGATGATAGTGCTAATGTAGATTTGAAAAACAATTCTACTCTTTATGGAAAGATCTTAAATCGTTCGCAGAACGATTTGAATGAAATTAGTAAATATGTTAAAAGTACAACTGCAACTCGTGGAGAAGTCGCAAGTGTTGAGCCGCTTGCAAAAGAGCTTGGTTCGATGGAAAGCGAACTCAATACTGAAATAGTGAATATTAATACGTTTTTAGTCGTCGAATCGGACGACAGTTTCAATAAACATACCAATGATAAAGTCAAGGACGATAATAAAAACATTTCAGGAAATAAAGATCTTGAATCAAAGAAGCACTATAACGAAAAAGTACAATCAGCTGTCTTAATGTTTGGTTGCGATGTACCAAAACCTTCTATCGATAACAATTTAGAACTAAGTTCTGATCAAGATTCAACGGCTGGTGAGGATGAAGAATTTACTGATGAAGAAGATATAGAAAATCTGCATCCTGAGATGTTGCTTTACAAAGCTGCAGCAGCACATAATTTACCAGTAATGTGTGCAGCATTAGCGGCCGGTGCTGATAAATTGTGGTCGAATGTTAATGATAAAAGCCGCAGTTCTCTACATCAAGCGATAATAAGTGTATGTACGATATTTTGTATAACGTGAGCGCACGCACAATGTATAATTTTTCTTTTTTGTGAATTACATTTCATATATTTCTTATATCATTTCTGCAAGAAACATGCTTCAAAATATACAAAATGTGTAAATTAATTATATGTATTTTCTTGTATGCAGGGTTCCGTAATGTCATGTGAGTATCTCCTTTTAAATGGTGCACGAATCAATTATCAAGACGCCGAGGGAAAAACGCCATTGCATTTAGCAACAGAATTAGGTACATAATAATATTGTCTTTATGTTTTTCGAAGAGGAAAGGAGGGAAAAGAATTATATATTAACATTTTATAAATTTTTACAATTACAGGACACACTGCCCAAGTATGCCTACTTCTTAAACATCGTGCTGATCAACATATTGAAGATGAAAGTGGAATAAAACCTTTGTCAATTGCTGTAAAAGAAGCAAACGCCGATATCGTCACTTTGTAAGTATTATAAAGATTTATATACGTATATAGACTTAGACTTTTATGTATATATATTATAAAATATTGTATTTTATTACATCGATGTATTTATGGCAGATTACGGCTTGGTCTCCTAAATGAAGAAATGAAAGATTCTGAAATAGGCGTTACCGGTGATGAAACATTCAATGACGTTGTTCGTGATTTCAGTCAGTTGGCTTGTTCACATCCCGAACGATTGCAACGTCGAAATGAAATCACAAATTTATCACATATGCCTGAATAAGGTTTACAAATTTTTATATAACATTCACATAAATGTATAAATAAATCATATTTTATATATCATGTGGATTACAAAAGCGCCCGCGTTGCCTTTCAAATTGTTGCACAGTATCGATTATCTATCGCATTAATGTAAGTAAAAGCTGGAAATTTTCACAAGTTTTTAACAAAAATTATCAAGTATCAATTGTTTTCGTTTGTTTTGAAAACTAAACCATTATAATTGTAATATCGAAAACAATTCATTTATATTCTTTCATTTCTTGGTATATATCATCACTGTAAAATTGGTCACCTTTTCATAATGATTTCTTAATGTAATTTTTATAGCGAGAAAATGATTTATAACGAACGTATACATCACATATAGAATTTTATTTTACACACATGCACAGGGTGTCCGTCCATAAATGTCCAACCAAATGTCCTCGCAACTAGTTGAAGTTATAAGAAAGTTTAATAAGAAAAATTTGTACAACTCCGCGAGTCAGCTGCAAAGTGCATGTAAAATGTTTTTTTCTACTCTTGGCTTTTTCGAATTATGTAGGTTAATATAGTTGTTTTAAATCTGGATATCTAAATTTAAATGAATAATTTTTTTGCATATTTATATAGTAAAAAGCATTTGCAATCAAAATCATATCGTGTATATAATAAAAAATGGCTACTATGCATCGTTTACGAGATAATCGACATTATTGTATATCTTAAGTATTGATTCTTAAGAAATTGATTTCCATATCACAATTTGAAAAACAAGATTCAAATCAATGATCAATATTTTGAATTCGGTTATGCCAAACAGGACTGTGATTACTGATCTTCAACTAGTCAAAATATGCGACTGCTTGTTTTGTAAATAAAGTATTTGTCTAGCATAGAGTATGAAATTCAGAGCAGTATCTGTTAGTCAATCGGTCAGTCAATCGTTTTTTCAATAAATACATATCATATTGTAGATTACGAAAGTAACGATGTTTACAATTAGTGAAAAGTGTTCGAGATGTAGCATTTACCAAGTATGCGTAATGAAAATAAAGTTCAGCTACTTTATCAACAAAAGTATCCAGAACAAAAGTCATATACAAACGGTCATACATTTCAACGAGTCGAAGATCAATTACGTCGAACAGGATCACTAATAAGACAATAGTTGTACAATCAGAACAGAGAAAGAGACAAGTATGCTTAAATTAAATTTTATTGAAAACAAACATACATCCATAAGAATAGTAGCACGTAATTTAAAAGTATCAAAAAATTACATGCACGCTGTATTAAAGAAATACAAATTCTAACCATTTTGTGATAATTTAGTACAAGTTTTACATGAGCCACCGAAATCTGTGAATTTTTTTCTTTTAGGAATATATTAAAAACATCGTCTATGCAATTGTTCCTGAAAATGAAGAAGATTTATGACATAAAATCACTAGAGTTGTTGAAGGCATTACAGTAGAAATGTTGCAGTTATCAATGAGAAACATTATAAAATGTGTTGAATGTTGTATTGAACATGATAGTTGAAATTTTGCAAGCAATTTATAGATTAATAAATATTTCATAAAAAACATTATTCATTTCTTCCTCTCTTTGACATTTCAAATCACGTTCAAAATTATTTTGAAACACTTTATTACTTTGATACTTAAGATACTTAAGATATTGATTATCTCATAAACGATGCATAATAACAATATTTTATATACAATTTTGATCGCAAATGCTTCCTGCTATACAAATATGCAAAAACATTATAGGTATAGTATCTATTTAAAAAACCTATATTAATCTACATAACTCAAAAAAGCCAAGAATAGACAAAAATTTTTTATGTGTATTTTGTAATTGACTCGAAATTCTACAAATTTCTCTCATTAAACTTTCTTGTAACTTCAAGTTGTGAGACACCAGTTGCGAGATATTTGCTCGGACAATTATGGACGAACATCCTGTATATAATCCATTAGGTTGTATAGTATAATGTAAAAAAAATTATTTTTAGCGATTTGGTGCTTAATAAAATTGCGATATACGAAATATTACATTTTGTTAATATTTAGCAAGCAAAGATAAAACAAACATCATATATAGATAAATATTACTTATAAACCATTTATATATATACACACACACACATATATATATATGGTGTAAAAATGTTTGGACAGATTTGCTTAATTTATATTATATTGAAAGTTACTATTGCATCATAAATTTTAGATATATATCTGGCAGAGGATATAATCCTCAGGTAGATTTTTTTATACATACATATCCGTATACACTTTGTGTATCAGTGTTATGATTATACACAATTAATTTCAATTTAGTTACAAATCACACATGTACATATTTTTAGAGAGTAGCATGACATCAATATAATAAATCGTTCGTTATAAATATATATGTAGCTTGTTACACGCGCATGCACGCACATACACACACACACGCGCGCGCGCGCGCGCGCGCGCGTGCGCGCATACGTACATGCACATGCACATACGAATGATTTATAGTATTGATAATAACAGCTTTCAGATATAGGCGAACTATGATTTCCCAAAATGTTAATTCATTTTTGTTGCATAAAACAGAAAAATGTAGCCTCTGTTGCCAAAAGTTTATTTATATAATGAAAATGCGAAGGTTGGATCTGATTAAGTTTAAATATTTTCTAAGAAATATGGTTACATTTTATATGTGTATCTAACAATAATGGACAATGCAATCGCGTGGAAGTGGAGTAAATCATGAAATTAAGTAACCAACTAAATTTCAATTAAAAATGTATACACATATATATATACGCATACACGCATTACACGCGCGCAAACATCTCGAATTTACAGTTGAAAGCATGAATGATACAATGTTGTTTGTGCATATGCACGTGTGTACGATTTGCTATAAATATGTTTTGATTGTATAATATTATATATATATATATAT
>NW_012130082.1:0-23324 GCF_000143395.1 Atta cephalotes
ATATATATATATATATATATATATATACAGGGTAGCCATCTAGCATTTGGAATTTCAACTACCGGCCTTTTAAGTTTGAAAGGCGTAATATTTATGACATATCTGATATGTCATTTATGACATATCAGAAATTTAGTTTTCTATTTGACATTTATGAAATGGGTCACTATATGCTTGAACAAAATTGGGAAATATTGAAAACTTACTTCCAAAGTGGTGAGTCTTCAACCCAAACTGTAAGAAATTTACGTGAAAAATTTGAAAAGAAATGCCTTCAACGCAGTTTGTGGATCAATTGTGAAGCGAATTCGGCAAACTGGAGCCTTATTGAATAAAGCAACTCGTTCACGTGCTCAGTAAGATCAACCGAAAACCTTGCTGCTGTTGCTCAGAGTATGCTTGAACAAGCATCAACATCAACTCGCCATCGTTTTCAAAACTTGAACATTTCACGCACTTCTTTGAGAAGAATTTTGAATAAAGATCTCAGTATGAAGCTATACAAAATTCAATTAGTGCAAAAATTGAAGCCGCATGACCATCCGATGTGTTTTCAGTTCGCCCAATGGGCTGAACAACGCTTGATTGAAGAGGAGCATTTTTACCGAAAAATCATCTTTTCTAACGAAGCTCATTTTCACCTCGGTGGCTATGTGAACAAGCAGAATTGTCGTATTTGGAGGTCAGAGGATCCGCACGTCATCATGGAGAAGCCGATGCATCCACAACGTTACTATTTGGTGTGGTTTTTGATCCGGTGGCATCATTGGGCCATTTTTCTTCGAAAATGAGCAAAGAGCTGCCGTCACTGTCAATGGCGAGCACTACCGCGCCATGCTAAACGAATTCTTGCTTCCCAAATTTGAAGAGGAAGACACAGACGACATTTGGTTTCAACAAGACGGCGCACCTTGCCACAACTACGCTACAATCGATCTTTTGCGCACTGTCTTCGAAAATCGCATAATCAGCCGAAATGCTAATGTCAATTGGCCGCCTCGTAGCTGCGATTTGACTCCGCTGGACTATTTGTTATGGATAACCGTCAAGGAT
Source organism: Atta cephalotes (assembly GCF_000143395.1). Classification (NCBI taxonomy): domain Eukaryota; kingdom Metazoa; phylum Arthropoda; class Insecta; order Hymenoptera; family Formicidae; genus Atta; species Atta cephalotes. Next base: position 1,054 of record NW_012130082.1, read on the forward strand.
GAGTATTACGCTAACCAGCCAGAAACGATTCAAGAATTAAAACATGAAATCAAAGTTGCCATCGATGAAACACGCCCATACAGTAGAAAATATATTGAAAAATTGGATTGATAGAATGGGATATTATGCAGCCAGCCGTGGAAGTCATTTGAATGAAATTGTATTTCATGTTTAATGGCAATGTACTACCTTTCCAATAAAGCTATAAACTTTGAAAAATATTCATGCGAATTTTCATGTTTCGTGCATGCTTTTGCCACTGCTATACGAGCCTGCGGTCACGTTACACTCTACGCGGATAACGTTTACGTTCATTATGTTGATCGACACGTTCGATTTGTACCATCTTCGCAGCCGCAGTACACGTTTCGACGAGAATCCCAGCAACGATCCAATGGTGAGCTTGCCAAAGTTTATTCTGAATGCACATTTAATCCTGCGTCTCTTCGTGTTGTAATTTGCATTATTAGGTATTCTCTACCCTCGCCATCGTCGTCATCGGTGTTATTGTTGCTATTGTTTGCTTTTGTCCACGCACTACGTCAACGGTTTCAAGCACGTCGCGGCGCAGACGTTTCCGTAAAATCGCAAGTTTCAAAAATTCGTTTATGTCTCGTACGAACCCTTGGGAATTGTAATTTCCGCATCATCTTTGGCAAAATAAAATTTGTTGTTCGATTCATTCATATTCGATATCATATGATAAGTTTCAAAAATCGCTAGACCGAGCTCGTAATCGCCATCACTCAAATCTATGGCGGAAAAGTAGTTCGCCGTGAGGAGTGCTCTTCCCACTCAGTGTAAGCGTCAGCGACATGCCGGAAAAAGCATTTGACTGAGATTTCACGGCAACTTGTCGAGTTTTTTAAATTCACACGCATCGACCATTTGTAGAAACCGCAGGCACATTTATCCGCAAAAGTTCTGATCGGACATCTGATAGGACACGATTGAATTCTATCGTTGTATCATCGAAATACCGCATCAATTGGGCAGTCGAAGATTACCGAAACTGTCAAAATACACGACATGGGTGTTCCTCTTCGCGTATGCTACTTAAGTATCGTCCAGATTCACGATAATGCTTTCATTTCGGCGCGCGTCGCTTGTTGATAACGCGTTCCACATGAAAATACCTTTAAAATATGACGCACATACATCTCGCGAGTTTGTTCAATTGTACGTTGGTAATTGCACCCGAGGGCATTTTTATCGTCTATTTGATGTTTCTTTTTCTTCGCTGCTACACCCTGTTCGCGTTTGTAGAAGCTGAGATACAGTCCGCGTCCGTATTTGTGCGGAGCGAGATAAAATTCCGCGACCCTGTTCCACTGCGTGATAGTGACGTTGCATCTCTTTTAGCTGATGTCGCGCATCTTTACAGTCGTTTACCGTTCGCCACGCTGACCGATCCGCCTATCAAGTACCCGAGCGCGCCCAATATTGGCAGAAACGGTAATGCACCATCTCATTTCGCCGTTGGAAGATCCGCTTTTTCGTTATTTTTTTCTTCATTTTCTTCTTCTATTTCATGCCGATCTTGGTTTTCATCGTTGCCCAGACGGCAGCAACAACGATTCTCTCTCACTGAATCTTTCGCGATGGCATGTCCTAACGCTTTATTGTCGAGTATCTTGTCAACCGCATGCTATAGGTGAGATTGGTGCTTTGAGAATACGCAATATCGTGTTCTCGGCATGCCACGTCCAGCGAATTTATGCTCGCGTCTCTAGCTAATCATTTTATCAACCGAGTACTCAGGCCGTTAAACTGGTAGCCTGGAATATGTAACTCAAAGGAAGCGCGATGTCGCTCGAGTCAGCAAACCGCCGCGCGATGCCGACATTCGATACAATCCTTTATCTTAAGTGCAGGATCATCGATGTGCGTCCACTGCCACAGCTGATTGTAATGCTCGTCGCAGCGACGGAGGTTCGAATCTCCGAATCCGCCTTCACGTGTTCTGAAAGCTTGTCTCACACATGTCGTCGATATGGTCCGTACATGTATGACCTTTGGTATATACTGTAACTGCTCGGTGCTCAAGTCCAGAATGTTGGAAGGATAATATAGTGCGAGACACATTTTGTTACTGCGCGATTCACGGATTCGCGCGCCTTTAAATAGGTGTTCGAGAGCGCGTAGTATGTAGTGCGAACATAAGATTCGTTCGGCAACCGCTGAAGATACGCGTCACAAACTATGATGCGAAATCGCGAATAATAGGTGGCGGTGCGAAGAAGCGCAAGCATGGTGAAATGCTGCCGAGTACCATATGCGCGATCATTTGCAACTCGAACTATGGTAAACCCAACGTTCTCATAAGCTTTCTCGAGAGTTCGAATGGTATGGAGGTATATGTTTCGAGAATGTGTATGTCTACTCGAAATCGCTGCAATAGCCAAGTATCGATATCTCGATAATTTGTTTACATCTATCGACGAAATCGACTATTTTATGTTCTTCAAACAGCGACATCGTTCTGCGGGACCAAATTCTATTTTTATCTTTGATGACATGGCATGCGACAAGCAGGATGTGGTAAGAAAATATTTCTCGATAAGCACGCGAACGTTGACTGTTTCTATCTCTGTCAAATGTACGCGAGGATCTAAACATCTGATACGCGACAACGCGAACCTGCTGATTCAAGCAGATTGGTACAAACTTAAAATACGTTTACAACGATCACATGAATATCGACATGTTATACGACGAATTTTGTATGTTGTGCCGCGACACTGTCGACAACAAAAATTCTGACAAGGATTTCTAGACAAGGACAATGCGTTTTCAAACGATAGATATAGAAAGAGATTTAACGAGTTCGCGATACCGTAATGTGATTAATCATTGTCGATACTTCGCCAGAGACGAACATGATAGATGTGCGCGAGCGTGAAAAAATCGAGAGAGATCGAGAAGACGAGCGAGTCTATCTGCAAGAAACATTGCGTTTTGAAGGTAGAATTGATGAGAATATTTAGTTGAACAGACATTTTAAATGGCTCTTCGAGCCATTACGACTTTTCGCCAACAGCTCCGACGTACGCACGATGATGACGTGGCATTTTTCCTCAAGCGTAAGAGAAAGAAGCAGGAGGAAGAAAAAAAGGAAGCGAGCGAGACATTCGAGTGTTCCGCAACCCCTCGTAAATCCGATCGATCGTGAACAATCAATAACCTCTACTCTGCGTGCGATGATCGTACCACCGATAACCTCTACCCCCACGTACGACGATCGTATCGACGATACCATAGAGTCGTTGAAGAATGTTTTCAAAGCGACTGATGACTCGCTCGCAACGAAGCACATATTACATGTGTCATTTCAAAAAAGAATCTTTGAATTTCAACTGATTTTGACTTTTTTTTTTAAATAATTGTCTTGAAATTTGCAAGAGATCCCTCGTGGTTAATTTTTAAAAAAGATTATTAAGAATTAATAATACATATAAACACAAGGATTTTTTCCAGAAAATAAACTGTGACTGTCAAAGAATTGTGTACAACATATTTAAATGAATTAATAAACAATATAAAGAGCTAGAGAAATCAGAAAATAAGCCAAATAATTTGGTTAAAAAATAAAAACTAATTTACTGCAACAATAAAAATATGAAGAGGATTAATATATGATAATTGATTCTTCATGTGTGTGTGTGTGTGTGTGTGTGTGTGTGTGTGTGTGTGTGTGTGTGTGTGTGTGCGTGTGTGTGTGCGTGTGTGTGCGTGTGTGTGCGTGTGTGTGTGTGCGTGTGTGTGCGTGTGTGTGCGTGTGTGTGCGTGTGTGTGTGTGCGTGTGTGTGCGTGTGTGTGTGCATGTGTGTGTGTATATATATGTGTGTGTATATATATATATACTGTCTGTTTTATATGCGCTAATTCTAACTTATATTATCTTTACTCATTTCAACTTATGAAGTTGACGAAAACAATGATCGAATCAAAAGTTTGGTATCGTGAAGACTGTGTTATAAGAAGTTTTGATATCGTGAAGACTGTGTTATAAGAATCTCCAGATTTAGAAGTCAAAGAGATCAATGAAGAAATTGGTTCTTTTGATACAACTTTTGAAAAAATTCTCGAGAAAAAATTCGGTTATAGAAATTGTTGAATTAATTTCTTTGAATCTTCGCGATAGTCTGAGGGGATAATAATCACTAGTTAAAATATTGTCCCATAAATTACATGATTTCATTTGATTTCATATAATTTTACCCGATTACAAATAATTTTTTTTATTACATATGAAATCATTTGGTAAAAAATGCGATTTTATTTAATATTATACACATTTCTCGTGATTGCATATGTAATTATCAGATTATACATAGAGATTTCATATAAATTTTATAATGATTTCGAGGACTTTGTCTCACGATTATATATACATTAAGTGTTAATACATTAAGTGGTTACCCTTCGTGATAGTTCCTTTTCAGATTATATTAATAATCTTTGTTTTGAATTGTAGGAAATAAATGTGTCAATTTTAAAAATGTTTTTTAATAGGAGCTACAAAATGCAATGTCTATTTATCAGGAGCGGCATCTCATTCACGTTCTAAAAAATCGGCTAAATTAGATTTCGGATGTTTTCCAGAGAAATAGATTTCGAATTAATATTTTTTTCTGTCCTGCTATTGGTTCTTTATTAACACTAGAAAATCCGGATTTAACGAACCTCTCTAAAATGACCGTAGCAGCCAATTTGGCTGTAAGAATACTTTTTTATAAACAAATAAAAAAGAGTGAAATGACAGATAATATTATATTTAATATTTTAACACTAATGTTGCTAATTTCTTGAATATTTAAAGTCATAAAACTTGTAATAAAATCGTAAAATATATTGTATACAAATACAATATCAAATAGAAAGAAGCTAAATTGGTTCCAACAGTCTTTATAGGAAAATTCTGATAGATGATTAAATAAAAATTCATCTATTTTATTGTATAATTATAAAATTTTTTTACTATAATTAAGAACAAGAAAAATAATGAAAAGTTACAAAAAGTTTTCACGTGAAAGCAAAGTTAAAAAAGTTGTAGTAGTAGTTAAATATTGCAAGGAGTCAAATTGGCTACTTTTCTCCTTGGGAAACAATTAAATAAAAATTCAATCATTTCATATAACTGAAAAAATTTTTTATTAAAATTAAAAATATGAAAACTGATAAAAAATTACAAAAGATATTATACGTAAAAGCAAAGTTAAACAAAATTACAGCAGTTTGAATTTCGCAAGAAGCCAAATCGCTTTAACAATCCAAATTGGTTGCTCGACTTTTAATGTTAAAGCGATTTTGATATTAAATTTACTTTTGTTACATCTAAGAGTATATCCTGGAATTCTTTGTCCGTAAAATAAGAATCGATTGCATTAACCGGAATCCAAAAGAAAACATCGGCATTAATATTAGTTTTTTCTCGATTTATGAACTGTGTAATTGAACATTTCTAGTATTAATCTCTATAAGTTTAGAATTCAGACCTTTTATATTCATAAATCAAATTAAAGTTTATATATAATCGATTATGATTGTGAATTTTCTTCAGTATTGTCTGAAATGTCTGGTTACACATATTATCACTAACAGTTTTTTTTCTGTGGTGTTACATCGAACCTCGGTTTTATTAAGGATTTTAGAAATAAAAACTAATTAATTTATCTTTTCCTATCTTTATCCCTTGAGATGAGATAGCGCTTATCGCTTTGTTTACGTCTGCGGTCAAAAGGAGAGATTTATTCTAATCCGAGATAATAGAGATACGACAATTGTGACATTAATTTAAATGTCAAAAGATCAAATGAGTGTTGCTGTTCATTTGTTCATTTAAAAAATGAATACCTTTAAAGGAATTGTATCAAGAATTTAGCTATTTTAGAAAAAAATCTTTAATATATTTTTGATTAATTAGAAATGCTTAATTTCTTTAAAATTTTTCATGGTACTGGATAATTTTTAATTTTCCAATTCTTTAATTATCCGATTCGAGTGAGGTTAGACATTATGTCCTGAGAATACATATTTGAGTTCGGATCTCAAGTATTTGAATTCGGGTCTAATATATTTGCTCTTATTTGATCCTATTTGCTTAAGGGCCGATTATTCCATCTTCAGATAAAAACTATGTGGTAATTTATCTATTGGATAAATAAAAGAGTAAAAGAGTAAAAGCATAAGAGAGTAAGAGAGTAAGACAGTGAGCTGAAGTTTACCGACAAGTGGAAAAACTCAGCCTAAGTTTTTCAAATAATATTGGGTTGTCCGGAAAGTTCGTGCCGATTTTGAAGGAAAATTGAAACGCAGAAGATTTAAATTTTAGTATACATTTATTAAATTATATATAGATTAGTCGGCACGAACTTTCTGGACCACCCAATATTTTTCAATTATATTCTTTAATTATTTTCTCTGAATTGCTATTATTCTTTTAAGTTCCTATTCATTATTGGCTGGAAAGTTTTACAGGAGGTGCAGTTTTACATGGAGTTAAAATTTATGTAAATAAATTAGATAATTTGTGTATTCTTTAAAAAATTTTTTAGAATTAAAAAATTGTTAAGTGATGGGAATATATGTAGATATAAAAAAATAAAAATTTAAAAAGTTTTTAATTATAATTATATAAAATACTCTTCAAGCCATTCAACTTTTATTTGGAACATTTTCTTTTATTCCTTACAGATTCGATGATATTTACTTTGAAAAAAGAAACCGATTTTCTAGAAAACTCAATATATTAAAAACTCATTAAAGTTCAAAGGGAACACTTTCCTTATTAGATTAATATTATACCTTTCCTTATTAGATTAATATTATATTATAGAATTAAAATTAGATATTGGTCTATGAATAGTTGTGACACAAGAAAAAAGATAGCTTTATTTTTATCTTCCATCTATATATACAGTATATTCTCCTTCACCTGATCACGATCGATATTAGCACCATATATATCATGTACTCAATATTTCATCATAGAATCTGATGTCATATATACGTTCAAAAATCTGTTTAAATGCAGAAATTCTAGAATTCTAGAATATTTTCTATTTGATAACATAATCTAGATTTATTGAGCTAGCGACGTGAAGTGCCATTAACGAAAAGTAATGAGTAAGCACTTCACATTAAGGGAGAAAAGAGCGAGCTATAAAATTGTTTGCTTCTAATTCCTCTAGCCAGAGGAATTGCTGCGGGTTAATTTAGAGGCTTCGTTTAACAGCCGGGATGAAAATTTCGAAAGAACGCCGAGCACTCGACATTTTCCCGATTGTTTTGTGCCGCGCGGTGCGTCCAAGCACAGTAAATAAAATAGAGTCACGTGTGCAATTGCACGCGTGCAATTTGCATAAATTTAGAGATTTCACGCTCCTGTCATGCTTTCGGAAGATTCACATCGTGTTTCGCATTCAATTACAGAGGTAAATAATGCACCCACGTGCGAGAAAGTCTCACGACGCAGCGAAAAGCATATCCGGCGAATCGACATCTTCAGCACTTAATTGTTAGTGCCACAATAAAATTTTAATTCTTAATATTTTAATTATTTTTAGATTTATCAATGCTTACTCGACTGATACGATTAATATCAATGATAAATTTAAATCGTCACACGCTTGAGACATATTTGGAAAGAACGATTTTGAACGAACTGAAGTAGCTAAAAATTTAGCTAGATACAGATTTAAAAATAATTTTATTAGACCATCAAAATAATTATGTAATATGCTTAAACGTTGATGATAATGCTGCAAAAAGTTTTAACATTTTAACAATTAGTTAAATGTTTTATATAATTATTTTAACAATCAAACAAAATTATTTTTAAATCTGTGTCTAATTAATTTTTTATTTCAGCAAAACCGTTTTTTTTAGCAAAAACCAGTTTTTTTCATATAAGCGTAGCTAGAAGTGTTTCTCTTAAATTTTAGTTTAAGTAATAGACTTTTTAATAAATAACTGTGATCAAAAGTTCAGAGTTTTATTTTCTTATTAAATGTATGGTATTTTAGTCTCATGTTATTGACTAACAAAAAGAGAAGTATATGAAATGAACAATTAATAAGTATATGAAATAAGTATATGAAATGAACAATTAATTTTGCTGAAGTATTTAAAAATTAAAAAATTATTCTTATAACAAATTTGATTGGATGCATTCAGTGCTCCATAATGTATATTAAAACTGTTCTACACAACGTAAAGATGTGTGTTTAATATCTATTGTACAGACATAATAAAAAAGAGTTAAATTTTCACAATTAGTACATTTTACTATGCTATAAGTACAATATGTATTTTATAATTCAAACTATTTGCATTTCACTCTTTTACACTCGGATTAAATCAGTGTACAATGACTCTAATATGCACTACCTGGATGCACTTGTGCTTTTAATTGAATTCACTATTAGTTTCGTTATTAAAAATGTCGGATGTGACTATACACTTTCTATTTGAATATACTATTTATTCTTGAAATGATATTTTTGCTAATAATTAATTATATTTAATTTAAAATAGAAGTTACAAAATGCCTAAATATGATAAAATGTTAAATGTAAATAAATTTTGTTTGAATGGTAAATTATATCGAAGCAGAACATAAATTAATAATAGAAATTATGCTACAACTACTTAATTGAATTGATATTTTTATAACAAGCGTTTTATTTTTTCTAAATTATTCTTAAGATCTTTGACAAGCAATTTAAAAGAACTTTAAAAGCTAATTATAATTTCTTAAATTATTTTTAACGATTAAGTTTGATTTATTGCAATTTTTCGCGAATTTTTATAAAAAAAGTTACTTGGTTCGTTTTTATAACTAAATTAGTGTATATTTGTTACTGAAAACAAAATAGATATACATTTAAAGTTTAATGAAAGAAAAGAGCAGCCTAATGCAGTGACACAATGGTAAACTAATAATTACAATAACTTTCAAAGGAATTTGTAAATCGTTTTAAAACTGAATACTTATATGTATATTTATATATATTTCATATGCATAAATCTATCTTTTAAATGAATTTCATTAAAATATAATATATTTTAAGACCGTAATGTAAATATATATCAGAAATAAAAGCCCTAAACGATCAAGTTGGATCTTTAATGCAGCATAAATAATTCCGAATGAATTTATATATACAATATATTATTCAATCTTGCAACTGCACCTCGAATTTAATTTTTAAAATTCTAAAATTTTTGTTAACTTATCATTTTCATCTTATGGCGACACCTTAAATGCTGACTCCAGCACTTTTTCTCTCATTAGGTCACTGTGCAAAAATAATAAAAAAATAGTACTTATATGGGAAAAAAGAACAAGTGATGGTATTGAGGCGAGCATGCGCTACTTGAAAACGATCAAGAGCCAAGTTTGCTATGCCCAGGCTGGAATCCGGGCTCGACATTGCAGCTGCGCCATCGGCCGATGACGCAACTCGATTATACAGCACACCGAGCAATAGAACGCAGTTGCGGCATGGGTGCAATCTCCGCCGCTCATTATTTCATTTGGAAATACGATGCCAAGAAAGTGTTAGCGCAACGAGGTAGCAATCATTTTAATAAAGAATCATCGCAAAGAATGGTAGTAGACCTTCAGCAAAACGCTCAATATTTCCGTAGGACGATAAATTAATTTCTTACAATAAATATGTATAAGATTCTATACAACTTTCAATATCTCACGACAGATTGTATCTTTATTTTCTCATCCCTATAATAAAGGGATTAAGTATTTACCGCAGACGCAGATGAAAAACCTATTACAAAAAACAGCGTGAAAGTATATATAGTTATAACAAGATAATTTCATATTCATAACTGTTTGAGAATATTCTAAAAGTAGATTAAATACTCCATAAGTAGATTAAATACTGCAGAGATAAATCGTTTATACCCAAATGCACATCCACTATTTTATTTCATGAAACAGTCGAAAGTGGTAGCAGTGATAAAATAAAAATTTGATTTTTTTACTGAATATAGACGAATTTATCTTTTTACTGTGAACTAAAACATATGGCCAATAAAAATAACCAACTTGAAATTAAGTGTATAAAAAAAATAATGGCATTTGTCGCAAAAGAATAAATAGACTTACGATTGATCCTTTCCTTGCAATAATTGTGATTTTAGATTGAGATGATCTTTATTCTAAAAGTCAATCGCATTACTCGTCGCAATTACGGACAACAGAACGGAATAACGTTTCCAATCCACATTCATTGGCGATCGCCTTTGCGCTGCCTTCACGAGTCCGAAATCCGGACTCGACATTGCGGCTGTGCTGAACGATGACGTAACCGAGCGGGATATACAGTATGAAGCACAATGGCCTGTATGTAGGTCGTGGTGTCAGTGCCACCCCTCCTCCACCATTCTATTCCTCGCTGGGGGTTTGCTACCTCGATCCCAGCGTGCCTGGAAAATCTCCGCGATATCCGCCGGACGCTGCCCCGTTTCTACATCCGGCTGCTCCAGTGCTATCACAACCAATTTGACCATCACATTCGCGCGGATCGCCGTAATTTCAAGTCCGCTAATGAATGCGGTCGCGTACAAACGGACTGACATCCCAAAACCGTAGCCCAGCTCCGGCGAAGTTTCGCTCCGTTTCCTGGGAATCATCTGCGACGCGACCTGGATTTGCCAGCAGCTGCTATGACATTCTTCCAGACAGCGGCTATAGAGATCTTTAGTACATTTGATTCCTTAAACCTCTCGATTCAATAGCTGTTGCACTTTGTCTCGATGAACCAGAAAAAGTTTTTACAATAAGAATCTGTTCTGTGATGATATCTTGAATTGCGGTAATATTACTATTGTACAAGTTTTTTCGGTATATTTATTTAATAACATTTATTCGGTTAAATAATGTTGTATATTGATGCCGATTGTGCTACTGAAATACTACTCTCTAAAACTCAATTGGTAATTTCAATGTTACACTTGTAACTGATAATATAATTATCAACAAATATTTATAGTTTTCAGTAAATATTTGCTAATGATTGTATTAATTACAAGTGTAACATCGAGCTAATAATGCACTAGATTCACTTTTAAAAGTAAAAAAGTGATAAATATCACGCTTGCTGAAAATAAGAATTAAAATTTAAATTGAAACATTTAAGCGAATTAAAAATTAAAATTTCAATTAAACATTAGATTTTTTTCAAAATGCTTCTTAATTTGTATTATTAACATGTCTCATTGTAATATTATAATGAATATTATAATGAATATTATCGATAATATAATTTTAAAATATTGTCTCAAGATTTATCAACGTCGTAATAAATTCAAATTTATAAATGTTAATGGTAATATGAAAAAGCGCTTAACTTTATTCTGTTGAATTTTTAATATTTTAAATATGGCGTAGCGAATATCTTTAATGTTTTATTTTACATATTTAAATTTAAATTTTATTAAATTAAAAAAAAATAATTTAATAATTTTTTATCAAATTTTCTAACTGGCGGGAAAGAATTTAAACTTATATTTCACGTCTCGTTATCGGTAAACGCTGAGAGAAATGAACGTGCGAGCAAGCATATATTTTCCACTCGAAACACGAAATAACCAGGCGACGCAGAGAATTAAGTAGGTAGTTTCTTGGGTTGCTTTTTTCGTTTTGGATGCAACCCGCGCTATCGTGCTATCTTATACTTACTACTATCGTCCCGCTCGAATAAACGTGAGGAAGAGATAGGCAACGAGGACAGAAAGTGAATGCTCGAATTCGCGCAATGAACGATTTAAACAGTCCGAAATTCCACCCATGCGAAACGAAACTACTCTTAAGACAAGTCGCATCGTCCCTTAACTTTTCCCATTCTTTCGTCGGTCGGAGCTGCTTGCGATTCTGTGCTTTTCTTCCACCCTTTTTGCCTCATTCTTTCGCCACATCTCTCTCTCCCCCTTGTTTTAGAAACGCCGAGCTGGAAACTCATGTTCCAATAGCTTTGCAGCCACGGTTCTCGCGATGGTCCTGCGTTTTCGTTGACGGTGACTCCACTTTCTCTACTTCCACTTTATCCACTGGATTCTCGCGACTTTTTATTGCTTCGCGGCAAACTAGAATCTCCTTTCATTTCAGTCGCCTCCCTAGGGACTATGCGATCATAATGATTCTATTGGAAAAACGTTTAAAAGGTCTTTAGTGAAGCTTGACAGTATCACTGATCTTTTTGCACCTCGTGATCGTTCAACGTTAGAAATTGAGATATGGGATTATTTTTCTTTTATCAAACAATTCTCTTAACAAAATTCCGAGACATTACAAAAAGAAACAATTATAAATCTTTTTTTTAAGAATATGTATTAACAACCAATAACTATTTAATAAATAGAGATTGTTAATTATTATTTTTTTGCCAAGTATAAAAATATTACTTTTGTCATTTTGATTGTCACTCTTGTGTTAATGAATTAAAATTAGATGGAATTTAATATTAAAATAATTAAATTCAAATTTTTAAATATATTGTTAATTTGATATGTAAACTATACTATTAAAAATCAGTAATGAAAACAGCAAAATTACCATTAAATTATCATAAAGGAATTATGTTTAATTTATTGTAACAATATATATATATATATATATATATAAAATTTTATTGCATAAGAACTGTTTGTTAAATTGCCGTGATCAATGACTATAATAATCCTTAATGCGTTCATTTCACACATTCAGCAGGTGACAAAAATCTCTAAAGGTGCATTCACATTATCGAGCCGAATTTTAAGACGAGCTTCGAGCTGATTTTTCTTCATGAAGGTTTTTTTCTAGATTTGATTCGATAATATAGATGCATGTTTGATTCGCGTCGATGTTTGGTCTTAAGAAATTTGCTCGATCATGTGAACGCACTTTAAAAATATGCCATTGAATCGATATTCATGGCACCTCACTGACGCATAAATTTTTACGACAGCACGTATTAACGCTTGGTAAATTAACCCTTGTATCAGTGCTTTTGCATAAAAGTTACGACGTCCTGTACTCTAGAAAGGCTTGATATTATATTCGTTGCCTCGTTGTTCATTTCATTTTATTCTCATCTCTGCATGTTAATTTTTTTGTATAAAACCTCATGAACATCCAATACTGTAATTTTACTCTGCGTCGTCGATTATTGCGACATCTGCAAAATTTGTATTACTTTATAACTGGTATGTACGATAATTACATGAAACTGGTATGTACGATACAATCCTTCCTGCATACGAGATTGGCTTTTAATTGTGTTAGTTATTAATTTGAGAAAAATATTTTGTTGCTATTTAATTGGACTTTATTCTGTTTTCTAACGAATCTGCGTACACGCGATAGTTTCAGTTGCAAATGCACGTATGCTCTGATGTTGTTCAAACACAGAGTCCGAGTTAACAAGAGAACACTAATTTACTGGACTGGTTTCATTGGACGCGCCAAGTGTATACATACGTTAGTATAAATAGCGCAACATTATGTTCGTGTATGTCACGTTCTTAAGTACATTTACTATTTTCCATGTGATGTGAAGGATTAATTGTAAGCATACCAAAGTGTTATACGCATATCGAGCATGCGTCGAACATGGTACCGAGTCCATCGCTTGAAAAGTAAATTCGAATTGCAGTGTAAATTCGCGTTATTAGCCTGGGGCTGTTTCAACATAAGGATATCCTAATAATAGTTCGAAACATTATTATTGATCTTATTTGATAATCGTCCTGGGTGAATTATTCTAATGGTTTACGTTAATATAATATAATTTGTAGTATGATTTAATAATATAATATTAACTTAAATAATCTTTTTTGATATTAATATTATTTTCGTAAAAATAATTTAAATTTTAATTTAGATTTTGTATTACATTTTCGACTAATTTGAATGAGAACCCAAATTATTCCAAAATTATCCGAATATCCGAATATATCTCAAACTTTGATTTATCTTTTACAGTCCTAATGAGTATGCAACATTATGTTACGTTAGCTACTCCCTAATATCTTGTGTCATTAACAGACATTTAAATTTGATAGATTCTCTATAACTAGCATCTCTTATGACATTTCAGAAGCATCTCGTTAGTCGCGAGCATCTTCCTTAAGGAAATTATTCAAGCTACAAGTAGTAGAGCCATGCCGCTGCAGCAACACAGTTGGTAAAATTAACAGGCACAGCGTTTTTTAAAATTTCCATGTCGACATGCAAAACGACCGAAGTTTCTTTTGTATTTTTGAACTTTTACATAGAACGATCAACGTGACTAAAACACTTATAAGTTCACGATGCACGTCATTTTACGGTCAGCTTTTAAGACCGTTCTTGCGGTTTTTACTTAAAGCTTGATATTCGAAGAGTTTTCTCGCATTTGTAATAAATTATAAGTTATAATCCTCACGATTATCCTCAATTTTTTACGTACTTACTTGATGTACAACTTAGTATATGTACATACTACTTTCAACATAAAAAAAAGTCCATTTGCCTTCATTAAATCCTCGTTAATTTTTTAGATATAAAAAATTTTTTCTATAATGTGCAATATTATTCTGCAACGTATTACTTTTGCGAATAATATTTATTATCTTATAGCTTTCTTTCAATAAACGATCTTTCAAAATTATTGCTAGAAACCACATTGTTTTCCGCGCCGTTTGAATCTCGTGTAACTCCGTTCCCCAGATAGGACCTACATCACTTTAACTACTCGGAATTGCCTTCGTAAGATAAGCTTGGCGAGTCACTGGTCACCCCGCTGTTTTCTTCACGAAGCGCATTTCCGGTGTATCGATAGTGATCGTTTCTCGTGCACGCGGTGCCATCAATTCTCATAGAAAACTGGCTGCAACGTTTCGCCGTACGCACGGTAGATTACACCAGCATAAAGAGATAGACAAATGAAGATGGAACAAAGCACGAAACTGTACGGAAATAATGTGTAGACGAAGTATTTGATTTACCTAAAGTGTTTGAATCTCGGTGGATGGTGTGTGAATCAAAAACGTCAAATACAGAGAAAATACGTCTCTTATAAAATTTATCGTAACATTTGCGATAAATATATCTACGTCATATAATACGTAATATAAATTTTCAAAAAATAATGTGGTTCCATCGCTTTAATTTTTTGCTTTATCCGCAGTTCCGTAATAAAATTATATTTTTAAAAAGATATATGTCAGCATATGTACTCATCGAACGGCACTATTTTACTGTCGTTAGCAATTTCATTGACTGACCGAACAATGAAATTGCATGTCAGTCGCGTTGAAAATTTTTTGGAGATTTTACGAATTTACGAAAGATACAGGATCATCATTTGTTTCCCAAACGCACAAATTCGATAAGTTGCGGTCGAGAACCGCACCGAATTAAAGGCGACGCTATGGCGGCAGCTGGCGAAAATAAAATCACAAGGGACAAAAAAAGCACTGAAAAGTAAACTGCGTCCAAACGCACGGTAGTAATTCAAATGCACTTGAAATTTAACCGAGACTGATTTATCGTTCAAACTGACGATAAATTTACGCATCAATATCATTTTTATATCTGACATTATTATCTTTAATGGAATGTAATTTCTGAAAAATTATCCAATATACTCTTTTACTTTGAAACGTTTCGAAATACATTTATAAATGCAACGGTATCGACGAAAAGTCGATCCATCATAAATAAAATTGCGCATAAGGTACAATATATTTCAAATGGCTTTGCTTTCCTTTGATATCACCAATATGATACGATTTCAGCTTTGAAGTGCTTGCAGTTGCACCAAGTTGCTTAAGATCGTGTTATAACATCAACAGTCGTGCAATATTTATTAAGAAGATATAAAATTAAATTTCGACTGAAATTAATTTGCAATAGTAACATTTTTCTTAGAATTAATGATGTATGAATTTTCTTAATGTATATGTATATGTATATATAATGTATATGTATATCTAAAAATACATATAATGTATATGTATATCTAAAAATACCAGAAAAAAATTATATTATACAATAATTATAAGCTGAGATTCTACTTTGCGTATTTTAAAAAAATATTACAATTTAAATAATAAGATAATCATTTTGAAAAAAATTTGATAAATTCAGCTTCAAACAAAAAATATTAGAATTTATTAAATTATATGAAATTTTGTTTCATAATTTGAAATTTTGTTTTATAATTTTTCATTGAATTTCTTTTCTTTATAAGATGATTATTCTAGAATCTAGAATCTTGTTAGAGAATACGTGTTGGTTGCAAATTCCGCTCACTACCTTTCTTGTGGTTTTAGCTGATGTAGAGAGAATCACTCCTCTTATGTGTTTTCTACTTTACTCCTGAAAGATTTCGTATGGAAGCAGTTTAATAATATTAAACTTTTTTAAAAATATGAATATTATTTAATAGTTTCAAGAAATATTTTTCCAAAAAATAATAAAAGTATCTAAACATATAATGCAGCACTGTAATGACTCAAAGGAACTTAATAGCAGATAAAAGAAACAATAAATTGATTTCCGTTATCTTGTTGACTAACGACGATGTACACAAAGAGGAATTAAAGTAAACCATTGTAAGGAAAAAGAGGGACGAATATTATTACTAAGTACTAAGGAGCATTCGTACAAAGCCGGTTATCAAAAAAGAAAATAAGATCAGAGGAAACAAAAAGGTAAAAATAAATAAACGTTATGAAATATGCCAAGCAGTACTTTATTTCAGAGTATTCATTTCTTAGTAGGAATATCCGTAACGACGAAATATTGCTCCGTCGATTTTCCTTAATTATATATGTTAACTACATTGCATTTAGTATATTAAAAAACAAAGATATTGAAATGTAAAAAGTTTATCGTACACCAAACAAATGTAAATGGAAAATATATTAATTTCTGATTCTTTGAAGAATAGAATAAAAGAAAAATCTATGGTTAAGAAAGGATTCTCTAAGAATCACACTTTAGAAATGATCATTACATTGTTTAATGAAGCGAAAAGAACTTGTAAAGTGAAAAATAGAGATGGTGTAGTAAATGTGGTAAATCTCTGGAATTTACGATCGGGTGCACTTGCACGATTTTTCAAGTGGGCAATGCACAAATAGACAAGCGAACGTATTCCAGAGACGGCGTTTCACCGATTCCGATATCTTGAAGGTTCAAAGGGCTGCCAGACATACTCCGCCGCTTGAAGATGCAAAGTGCAGGAGGACCTTCCCTTACGCTTCAATGGCCTGGATAACATCACGACGCTTCTGGGTAACGAAGAGGCACGAGATGTCATTCTCAAAGCTAAACTGTACGTCGGGAGATAGTCTTTGAAGGGCCAGAGATTCCGATTTTTCTTCTGATCAGTCGAATCTTCGTTTGATTTAAAACAGCAACTCTCACGATCATTCAGACCTTAATTATAGTTTGAAATCGAATTTTCCTTTAATAGACAATTTGATCTATTATCCATCGCAATTGAAATATTCAATTACATCATGTGTCTTTACGCAAGCAAGCTCCGAAAATTCGGAATAATTCCGAGAAAAAGCAATATTTATTTTGTCGCGTTACGAAGAGCGACAGAAATGAAGAATCTATGTATTGTATTATCTTAGCTAAAAAAAATAAATGTGGTAGATGAGGCGTGACCTTTAGTCACGTGCTTAGAGAAAATTAAGCACATGAAACTTCCGAGAAGTTTCAATTCGACTGATAGCAATAATATGGCACTCTGAAACAGTGCACTAGCGGTGAAACAATCCTTGTAAGCGCTGTAATGCATCATGGCGTGCATCGTGTGCAGTAATCAGACTGCACGACTGGTCTGGAGGTACACGATCTATTATTTGCACGACGAATTTTATAACGTTCCTGCGATCGACTCTAGAACAATCCACTGACCACAGTAAATACTAACCACAATATAAAAACAAATATGCAGTCGGTACAAGGACTACTCAAAAATGTATCGTAATGTAAAATGACAAGTTTGAACATACATATAAGATATATTAGATATCGAAGATAACTGAATCTCTTGAATCTCTCTTAAATAACATTTTGTTATTTTCAATCTTCATCTGTGTCCAAATGTAAATCAATTCATTTTTGTGGTTCATTTCAAAATAAACATTCTTCGTATTAACGTATGCATTTAATAAATTAAATTTGATACTTCAAATTTAATACATTTTCTTGAATTAAATTGTTTAACTTCATTATTTCAAGTCAAATTAACGACATATTAGACTTTGTTATATTTTAATCAAATTATAACATATTAAAGTAGAAGCGATCTAATAATAGAAATAATTAAAAATAACTCAAATTGGATACAATTTGACATTTTGAATATAATGATGTAATTACATGCACTGTGACCACTTAAATAGTCTACTTGCTTCTTGTAGATATTTATATGGATAGATATTTATATGGATAGTCAAATCTTCGTTATATTTCTCTATGTAAATATTGAAAACATTTCATATATTCTATTAATGTTCAGAAATGTTTTCTGTTTTGAATCTGTCCATCAGTTTTCAATGTTGGACAAACAAAAATCGTAATGCTTAGATAAACCACATTGGTTAAAGTTATATTCGTTTACGTCGCAAATTATGTAGATTAATTACGGTTATTTATATCTTCAAATACATTTTCATGATTCGCTCGCAGCTGGAAGTTTATTAATGTTACAATGCATCGTTGTAATATAATCTCTGGTATAATAAAAAGTCTGCACCCTCCTGCTTATTATGCAGACTGTTGTTTTTTATCACATTAATGTGACACATTTAATTTATGCCGCATCACATTTGTTCGTGCGATTAAAAACTTTGCACAAAGGTTTTTGTATGGAACTGAGAGGGGGAGCTTTCCTGGAAAATCTTTGATCTTCAGGTAAAAACAAGTTTACTAGTTTAAGCTCACTTGTTTATCTTGACTCCAAAGCGCCAGCAGATACTCCATACAGTGAGATAAACGTAGATAGTATATAATATTATATAGTGGAATAGGGCGTTTTGCAACTAATGCAAAGTATGTTTGTAATGTTTTACCGTACTGTAACTTTGTTTTGATCACTACTTTTATTTTGTTACTAATTTTATTTTACAATTGCACATTCTCTTTTTTCCTTTATTATTTCATATGAGTTAGTTATTAGTTTTACGTATACATGAGGTTTGTTTTTTATTCTTGTATCAGAACTCTTTTTCTCATTTCCGTCAAATATCAAACATGCACCTATTTCTAACTTAAGTTCTAAAAGTGTAATTCAACTACAGAAAACAGACCTATTATATTCTTTATTGTTTTTTATGAAAAATTCTGAATTAATATAATTACCTTATTTTAATATAAATGAAATTGTGATAAACTTGATCACGTAAAATAATGATTACAATTATATTGTTATATGTTAGATTATGAATATATAATATAAGATCATAAAAAGTAATAAATAACAATCCTTGACGACAAAATTGCAATAAATAATTAAAAAAAAAACGATGAATATACTCTTTATTATATACATGATTTATATATATCACTGCAACTCACTATTTTTGTTTCATTGCAATCAGTTGTCACATTAATCAGAACAGCAGTCAGATTTAATGTGACACAAGTGAACATTCGAGAGATTATCTATTTCTTTTATATCCTCGAGCGAGTAATTGTCACATTTGTTCACCAGCTCGCACTTTACGTCGCAGGTTCATGGTGTATCGCATAAATTTCACGTTACGTGGCACCTCGTTGGGTGATACAAAGCGGCCAGACAAACGCCCATACGGGGACTGCGAAAGCGTGTGATTTTCTTTTTTTTTCGTAAATTCGCCGTAAATCCCGCTTCCACGGATTTCCGTGGACACGCTGTATGGAAACGAGCTTACATGGGATTTAAGCGCGTTCATTTTATCTCGTTCGAACCGCCGCGCCATCGTTTAAAATGCTCTTCTCGAAACAAATGAGAATATCTCATCGTCGTCGTCGTCATCGTCGTCGTCGTCATCGTTGATGATCATAGTCGACATAGTGATGCGTATCCTGCAAATGGAGAATTTCTGACAGAAGGATAATGACTCTCCATGGTTACGACTAAGCCACGGAGGACGAATGGATTGAATCAGAGCGGAAAGGGCGACGGATGAAGAGAGACTAGCCGAGCATGCAGTGACTACGTACAAAGGGACTGACTAGATCGCACATAATTTTGTTTCTATCGTGCCTAAATAGCCGGCAAAAGCGAATATCCTCTTCAAAGATGTCAAACTGCATTACCAGATTAATCATGATATCTGTTTTCTCTTTCTATCTCTATTTCTCTCTTTCTCTTTCTCGTTCTCCGTGTTTCTATGTTCCTTCCTTTCATGCCTCGAGAGAGGAATGCTTCATACATCATCCAATTACTGCACTAAATTTTGTAACGTAATTTAATTAGACGAGACGATATATGCGCTGAGAGATAATTTATCGTTCGTTTGCTTTCCTGCAATGATGATATAACTTTTAAGAAAGTGTCCTCCAATTTACTTTCATGATTCCCGCTATTTATCTTTAGATTAAACAAAACTATCTTCCAAGTTTCGGCATTCAAAGGTTTATGTTTATTTGGGCTTGAATATGGGAGAAAGCAAGTGCGCGATATATACAGCCGCAAAGATGACAGTTTCGAGCTTCTTCGTAGATCAATTTCTTCGTGGCTTATCTTATTTAAACAGTTAATGCAAAAGTGTTTGACGTGGTCAAAGATACTACCCAGTAGATCGCGGTTAAGCCGCAGGATATCGGTTAGTGCCCAGAAGATATATTCTATTTGCAAAGCTTTCACAAGCAAGAGCTGCTAATTGTATCTCAAATAATACATCAGCAAGCGAAGAGACGTGTTAATTAGTATGGAAATTCTGTAGTAGGCGTGAGTAAATACAAGAAAGATCATTAATCCTATAAACTGTATACGTAATGTGAATGCTTTTTTAACGTTGTTCTTCACCCCTTGTTTAAACCGATTTTGTCGTACTTTGTGACAGATTTAGTGTATTAAATATTTATAAACTTTTAATCATAAATATACTTATAGTACTTAATTATTATAAATAATTATTTATAGCAGATTTATTTATTATATTATATCACCTAATTGTTTTCTTTTCGCTTGTAGCGTGATCCCGATTCTTTGAAGCTACAGGGCATGCACCCTGCCTGTACGGTCAGTGAACAGTTACCGAGTGTAATCACGTTACAAAGGGCTGTCCTACATCGTGTGTAATTTAATTCATGGCTTACACGGTGCGAAAGCAAGGGCTAAGGCGTGATGCCACAGAGGTATATTAATATATAAGAATATACATGTATTACGTACATGCCGTGGCGATGGCATCGATAAGGAAATTCAGTCGAATTATGTAGCGAATATGCATATAATAATAATTTAGGTAGAAATAAAAAGGTATATTCTCAATGTATGTATGTTACTACATATTCAATCGAAGTAAAAAAAAAATATCAGATAACTTTTTTCTTTGATTGAAATAATTTATTATTATAATAATAACAATTAATCCTATTTATAAAATGAATTAATCGCGGTGCATTGTTACTCGTTGTAGGATAATTTGGTTTGCACCATTATCGTTAGGATATTATTTTTTTCACAATGCCCAGAATTTTTCTCCGTTGCACTAACAAGAAACTCATATTCACAACCTCAATTAACTTGTCACTCAAACACTCTAACGATAATGCATTTATTAAGACTGACAATAAAATATGAAATTAAACATGCATGCATACATAAAATAAAAAAAATTCTTTTTTTCTTCTAATTTAAAATATTAAAAAGAAAATAAATTAACTTGAACTAAAAAATTAACTCGAACTTAAAATAAAACTGCGTTAAATTTATGAAGAAGATTTATAAATAGAGTTATAAAAACTATGAATAAGAAATGACATACAGAATACAGAAATAGTCAGCCACCCCTTCTCGGTTCCGTTTAAATGGCCGCATTAAACTTGGACGTTCCTTTATAAACTTCCCAGAACATTTTACCTGACTATTAATAATTTATACATGCCAGAATACTAGATCATGCTGAAAGCGCTGGCAATTCGTATATAAAGATCGCATAGTGGAGCTATCGTGAGAGTTCCACTACTTGTGACGAAATCTCGCAATCATCCACTCCTCCGGCAAGCGAAGCGCAACTCAATCGCAAGCGCTGTCGCCTGCTCACATGTA
>NW_012130082.1:33662-39533 GCF_000143395.1 Atta cephalotes
GAGAGAGAGAGATGAGAGAAAGAAGAAATGGAAAGATTTTTTATCAAATCATTTAAGATTTTGTATTAGATTTTTAACAAAATAAAAAAGACTTTTCCATATTTCTATTTAAAAATAATACAAAAAAGCGACAAATTAGAAATTGGATTAAAAATTATTTTAATAAAAAGTAGACATATTTTTAATAAATAATTAAGATAAAATAAGAATATTTAAATTATAAAATTGTATTGTTAAATATATTAATGTTGAACTGTTTCATATACATATGTAACATTCATTTTTATATGAAAAGCATAAATTTTCAATTTCAGTTATTTTTTGCAGAGACTATACTTGATACATACTTAAAGATGTAATACGAGGCGCATTTGAAATTAGAATGCGACTTTTGCCTTCTTTACTTTTATAAGTTATTTCCACTTAAGAGGGACTTGAAGTTTATCATCTTATTGATGCATAGAACTCATAAAATGTCCCCCGGGAGTTCTGTGTTCAAGAGAGCGGAGCAAACTTTTAGCCGACTAAATCTCGAGCGCGTATATCCGGAAGCGAGAGAAAGGATGACGACGCTATGCTGCGCGCTGATCGAGTCGCTCTCGTTGATCTGCTTTGCGGACCACGAACGTAATCGGACGAACTTTAATTGCCTCCATGGCTAGCGACGATGCGGGAGGGGGTCAAAAAGTTAGCGGAAAACGGAAGGATCCATTAGCGAGCCGATATTCCGGCCTTCGAGTCCGGGAAAGGCCGTCGGGAATTTTCTCGTATTATCTCGAAGCTACTATCCACTTATCCTCCCATTTTCCTCGTTTTTCGTCGACTTTGCCGTCAGCTTTGTGTACCCATCGTCGCCGCGTTGTTCCATCCTTCGTCCGCGGGTCACTGGATATCGGATTTTCGAATAGCTATCACGAATCAGGAAGGCAATTGCCGAACACGAGATAACACCGGTGTCTTGTCATTGACTTTTTAACCTTTTAACCAATATCTTTGCGAACGCTGCTTATCGACAAACTGGTCTTGCATATAATCGTCAACCAACTTATTAACAGTCATTGACACGTACGAAAGCAATTACGCAAACTTCCTCGAGGAGAATATGTTTCCAAATGTATCCGAACTCAATAGTACATCAGATCGGGCGATTCAGCAAATGGAGGTCTGAACAGAGACTCTTGTATGGATTGGCCAAATGGAATACGAGAGATTGCCAATATGAGAGGTACATGCGATGAGACAAAGATTTCCAGCTTACTGATGTGTTCGTTTTTGTGGAAAAATCGCACCAGTAATTTTATCGGACGACAGCTGCATTACTTTGCCATGAAGAAAAACTTTACAAATGCATTTTTTAAATTGTATAATATTTGTACAAATCATTTCAAAGAAGATGGAGGTAATCGGTAACAAAATACTGTTCGAAAAAATTATTTGAAATTTAAATTTTATAATAGTTATATAATAATAATAAAAAAAAGATAAAGAGAGAGAGAGAAAGAAAGAACTTTTCTAATAACTAGATAATAAATTTTTGATTCTAAATGTAGTAATTGTTAAATCTTGAATTTTTATTTTCTATTTCATGAATATTCTCCTTTAATAAATTAAAAAAAGAAACAAGAATATAAAACTGTGTATTCAAAGCTGGGAAAAATACGTCATTAAAGTATTTGAAATACAAAGTAGAAAATACTTTTATGTGCTCCACTAAAATACAAAATACGAATTGTATTTCAAATATGTTTATGTTTATCTCATTAAACTTTGTTAATTCAACATTAAATAAATCATTAATTAACCATTAATTCTTCTTATCTAATACTTTGTCTCCAATTCAAATAGCTAAATGTACAGCTCCGAAGGAGCATCATTTTCCTTAAAAAAAAAAAGAGGATTTTATTTTATTAGACGAGCGACGCGAGATGTACGAACGTTTCCAAGACCGCAAAGTCGTATGAAACAACACAGCGACGTGTTCCGGGACGGCGCTTCCGTAGTTTCTACTACTAGACACTTAACTCTACGGTTGAGTGATATCCCGCATTCTGGTCCACGCATTTACAGAAACAGACAGGGCTTTATGTGGGGGAGAGGAAGCCTCATTACCATGCGACTGGCTTGCAGTTGACACTGTGCTGCAGCCAACAAAAACCTCGTCGTACACCACACATAGAGTCCCGAAACACTTTCCGAAGAAATTACGCTTGACATTTTGTGTTTTTGTCCCTCCGTAACCATATCTCGCATCGTTACGACTTTAAGATAGAGAACGTTGGTCTTAAATATGTATTATTTATGTGGTATATAAGTAAAAGAATCTCGCATATAAATTAAATGTTTTGTCGATATATGATTTTGAAGTATTTGTATTTTTATAAGTTACAATAAATTTATGAAAACACAGAGATAATTGAAGAATTTATACAACGTTAGTCTATGACTTTTAAAAAATTATATGATCTATCTTCCGAATATGATATTGTAGAAAGTAGATTAACTTTTCGTTTCACGTGCTAATTTCTGAGACATAATTTCTAAGTGGGACGAAGCGATGATCCCAAAAAGTTTATGCAACAGCAATTTATGATGTTAAAAATTATATTTAAATTTATAAGTAATTAACATATTAATGTGTAAATATAATACAATATAATACAATATAATACAATATAATTTATTTTTATTTATTTCAAGATATAGAATATCTTTAAAACAATAATTATAATAATGAAACATTTATTATAATTATCTATATTTCAATTCTTATACATCTTATTTGTTATTGCAACAACTCTGCAATTAATTTTAAATTATTAAATTTATATTAATTTTCTAAAATTGTTTTTTATTAACCCTTTAAAGTTCTAAAATAATACTTCCAAGAAAACCGAATGGCTTGCCCCAAGTAAATAAATTACATCTTTTTGAAAAAAATTGTGTACATTATGCATTTATTTCTCTGGAATAAAAACTTATAACTTAAAAATCAATTTAAAAAATCTACCAAAAATTATTGTATAATTATTTGAAAAAAAAATCTGCATTTTTGGGGAAAACACGGTTCTTTCTTGGGAGTTAAAAAGTTTTTTAAATTTACATTTAAAAAGAATTATGTTATATACAGCATTGTTGTTCATTTAAAGTAAAATCAAATAATGTTAATTAACCAATAGAGAGCCGAGAGAGTGAAATATAATATTATTTCGTCACTTTTTTATTTCATTTCCTCCGATGAGAAACGACCGTCAAAGCACCGCCGATTGACTTTTCTCTCGGACCGTAATGACGAAGTGGCTTAATTACGATTCCGTTGTTATTCATGCAAATTTCTGACGGTTATTGCAACCGAGGGAGTGCTCCATTATCGGAGCAACGTCGTTGATTTTCTTTTGGCGCTTTTCCTTTGCCGCGCGACGACACGCCGCGCCAGCAAAATGAAACATTCTTTTTTTCCACGCGATCCGAAGTAAATTAGAACAGAGGCGTGATGCAGTTATTGCGAAAACCACCGGAGTACTTTTCTCCATCGAATCCCGTATTAATCTTCGTTATCGCCGTGTCGCTTTCGATACGTGCGTTCAGCCATTTTTATCTTTATTCACGCTTGATAGATTAATTTTCGCTGGAAAACCAAAAGGCTATAACACATGGAAGTAAAGTCAAACTAGATATTAGAATTTACTATCAATGTATATACAGGAACCCATAAAGTTTTGAAAATTTCGAAAAGTTTTATGTAAGCTTTTGACACATCATCTCTTTAAAATAGTATACCTTTGATATGAGTATAATTAAAAATACATCCTAATACTCGTTTCCTTTCATGTTGTAAAAGAGATCACTATTACAAAAAATAAAAAAATGTTTGAGAAGTTTTAAATTTTCTTAAGTCACGACGTAACATGATATTTGCTGCATAAAAATAATAAAATATGACCTAAACATCACAGACTCAATCATTTTCATGTCGTAAGCAAGTGAAAGAGAAGGACTTTTTGTAAGTTGAGTCTCTAAAATGTAATCAAACTGCAAGGTGTAAAGCTTAATTACTTTTCCTGATTCAAGTGAACTTTACGCTCATTTAGTTTTAATTACTAAAGTACATAATGTCAAATATTAAAACGTTAAAAAAGATAATCGTCTTCCTGGTTTCTAAAAAAAAAATTTCTCCGTCTACGTAAGTCAACTTACGTAAATGTTTGTACGTTTATATTGAACACGCAGCTATCTTCTCCATTTACGAGAAAAGACAAAAATTTTTCTATTTTCAATGAGTTTCTATGTTTTTCGAACTTTGTTCTTCCGTGATTGCGCTAACAAAGTAACTCTATGGATTGGATGAAATTTTAAAATGTTAAAAAGTGATTGTTATATAGATATTACAGACAATTTCTGCATTATTAATGAAGGAACCTGTACGAGCAAAATTAGAACAGGAGAAAAGAATAAGAAAAAGAAATAGAGCTACATCTGTGCCGCGTTCTTAGCTTTGAGAAAATGTCTTCTCGGTTCAAGAAACTGCGTTTCCATGGGCGTCTTTTGTCTTTAAGCGATCATCTATACTAATTGTAAGTCGCCGCACCGATGTAATTACGATCCTTTACGCGTCGTCATTACATTCCGTTTTTCCATTAAGTATCTCTTCTTTCTCACCTAGCATGTTTTGTGCTTTGTCACGTTCTTATCGCACAATTGTACGTAACAAATCAATTGAAATTTCCCAAATAAGTCATTTGAAGAAGCGATTGTCGAAACGAGAAAATGCTACAAAAGTAATCAGTGCTAATTAATTAAATAACGACGAAAAATATACTAGGAATCTTGTTTAACCAACAAGAATCTTACGAAACTAATATTATTCCACTACTTCTTTATAACACGCCTAAGAAAGGTCACGTCTTTAGAAAACATTACGTTTTATCCCTCTGAGAGACAATACTAATTTCATCCTTTCACTTATTTTCTCACGTGGATTCACATAACGAAGTGTGTATAAGGATAATAAAATTCCAAGCTGTCGAGAGAAAGGTCTTCCATTAGAATTGTACTGAAGAGCGAAAACAGCAGTGACGGGAGGAGAAGTGACGAGAGAAGAAATGAACGTAGAAAAGGGATAGGAACGGTCGGGATAGCAGGCATCGAGCCGAGGAGAATTTCATTAATAATCCAAGTAACGAGACGGGATCGCGAGAGATACGTTCTTGTAATTATTCCTAACGGTGCCGCAAAGATAAAGCGATAGAACTGATGGGAAACAACAATTATTTATAATGAAGAAACGTGATGAGACTGGGACGACTGACAATTTCAGATATAAGGACGAATAGTATTTTTGAAGATTCGCGAAAATGACGAACGCTTCCTTAAGTGTAAAAAAAAAATATATAATGACGTTGTTACAGTCACATCATAGCAACGCCGTCTATTGAACGAGACGCATTGAAATACGTGACGTTAATAAAAAAAAGCTTTCTTCAACATTCTATATTCGGAAAGAATGATTTTGCTAAAAATTTAGCTACACAGATACAGATACTACAGACCTAATTTTGTTGAACCATCAAAATAATTATATAGAACGATTAAGCGATGATGACAATACTGCAAAAACATTCGTCAAAACGACATAACATTCTAGTAACCAGTTTGAGAGTTATACTTATATTATTTTAATGTCCAAACAAAATTATTTTCAGAACTGTATTTAGTTAAGTTTCTAGACTTCTACTTGAATAAAATCATTCTTTTTGTATATGTTTATTAACTTGGCACGATTTTTTATAACAAATAGAAAATGCGCAGCATGTACTTGAGATAAAAATCTTATATATATATATATATATATATATATATATATATATATATATA
>NW_012130082.1:39748-44921 GCF_000143395.1 Atta cephalotes
GTCATGACTTTTCCATCTTACAGTTTTTCTATTAATCGACATAAGATACTCTAAAATACGACTTAACTTAGGATTTAGTAACATTCCGTACGTATTTTGTGCGGATGTAAATCGATAACGGCATCTATGGAATTCCTTTAGATTTTTATCCGAAGTGCATTCCGTCGTAGCTATGGTCAGCATTCAGTTAGTAACATACTTGAAGCGGTTAGTACTGTATATAATATATATTATATATATTATATATATATTATATATATATTATATTATATATATTTATATATAATATAATATATATTATATATATTTTATATATATATTATATATATTATATATATATTATATATATATATTTATATATACTATTGTGATAATACAGAATACTATAAAGGAATGTTGGTACACAAACAATCATCTACGTAGACCAACATCATCCTTCTTGAAATTCGCCAATTCATTTTTTTTTCTTTCTGTTTTCGAGA
This sequence comes from Atta cephalotes, assembly GCF_000143395.1. NCBI lineage: Eukaryota > Metazoa > Arthropoda > Insecta > Hymenoptera > Formicidae > Atta > Atta cephalotes. Next base: position 40,231 of record NW_012130082.1, read on the forward strand.
GATCGTAACGTAAGAGGTAACATAAGAAGTAACGCGTAACATAAGAGGATATCAGAAAGGAGTGTAAACGGTGGCATCAGATAGATCGAAGGTGATCACAACCTTATACTAGTAGGAAAATTACCTCTCTATAAGAGTTTGTAAGGTGCAAATAAATAGACAAAAATTGAGTCTAACAATCTGTCTTTATAATTTAATTATTTACTTTTTGTCTCTTAAACAAATTGTTAGTAATTTTCATAGTCAAATTGTCGTCTTTAATCCTTTGCTTGTAATGATCGGTCTCTCAGAGCAGAACTTATAAGTTAAGATAAAATTAAAATTCGCTTGACACTTTATATTTTTACAACAAACTGCAATATATAATAAAATTAATAACGTTATGTACAAAATTAAATACAATGATTTCTTAATAAATTAAGTTAAATGTGGCTATATAAAATACAGATCGAGAATTTTGCGGATTGACGTTAGAGAATTATTTTCACGTTACTCTACTACGGGAAAAAACGAATTTCCAATATTTCCAATCTTCTGGCGCGGTATGCGCGGATGAGAGATATAAAGACGACGTCCACGAAAATGACAGTTAAGCGTGAACGATTTTACGCGAAAAAATTGATGTCGGCTTCTTCAATTTAATCCACCTTTCCGTCCACCAGCACAACCCGAGCGACACTCTATTCGCTTTGGACGGCGAGTAGAAAAATCGAGTGCGGAGCGTGAGGAGAAAGAGGGAAAAAAGGCATGAAGCCGCCTCTGCAAGTACAAGGAACGTTACCTATTCTCATGAGAATAGAAAGAACGTTGGCTTTTTTAAAATTCAGTTGGCTGATGTACCTTCCGCCTATGCATGCATACGTATTTTATGTGGTTGCACCCGAAGAAGTAGTAGTGTTTTAGAGAAATTTGCGATCATGCTAAAAAAAAATATAACACAACTCGCATTGTCGTGACATCAATTTTTTTCTTCATTGCAAACAGATCAGCGCGAACGGATTTTTTATTCTACTAGTTTTATTCGATAAAATATTGAACAAGCCATTCTGTAATATTGTGTATGTGTGTATGTGGATGCTCATTGAATATCTATGTTTTTGTAAAATAAAAATATCTCACAATATAAAATTTAGTTATATAATTCATAATTTTATAGCGTTTACTTTATATCGAAAAACATTTATAAAGTAAGGATTTTTTTTAAACAAAAGTCATATTTTTATTTATGTATTATTCACATTAATCCTTTAATTTATTGATTTATCTTTTCCAAATTATAAATTCGTTATTTATAAATATATGTATTTATTTGTATAGATTATTTGTATAGATTATTATGAATTAATTTTTGTTCAAATATCTTATATAAATTATTGCGTTTAAATATTTCTATAAATATATCAAAAGAGCATTCTCATATTGTTGCAATTTATATCCCAATTATTGGACTTTTCCTATCATTTATAAACCGATCAAACTGATCAATTTTTCTCAATGAAGATTATCGTCATATATTTTGCGTCGAAATGCTCGTTATCAGCTTTTGATGAATAATTGGATCACGTCCAGTAAAGATCAATTCTTTGTCTCAATCTTCGTTGAGTGGTTAATTAACGGAGGTTAATTGGCCGATCATCGTCGTCGTCGCTCAAATGCCCAAATGATATGATTGCACGGCTCTCTGCATAAAAGCAAATTACCTAGCTGTCGCGTAAATTCGACTAATTGCGATATATTATTAATTTGCTTGAACCAATCAATTAATGCATTGAGGTGAGATGAAAAGACTCCTACTTCTTCTTTCGAATTTATTTACACATTTGCTGATTATAGGCGGGATTGATCGACTTCCATGCTTCGGCGAATTATCGCGATGACACGAATTGAATTCGAACCGATCGCATCATTCTTCCACGATTGCTACAGAAATAGAACTCTAAAGTTCATTGAGTCTGTAACAGGTCATTGCGTATGAAATGTATTTCCGAAAGTTTTTAGTTTTATGGAACATTCTTATAACGCGAATATCTTCTTATATGTGTTTGTGTGTTTTTTTAAAAGGTTACGCAATGTTAACGTTATAAAGTCATATGATTTATGCTTCTGTTTCTGCAAGATGTTTGCATTTTGTAGAATGTTTCAACTTATAATAAATTTATAAGGAAATTGAGAAATGTATGTTACAATATTCTATAATTTTGAAGTAAGATATAATGTTATAAAAATTGCTCTTGTAATATAAATTTTACATTTTAAAAGAATAATTAGACTATATTAAAAATTTAACATATTTAATATAAAGCTAAATATGTTTTTGTTTTTTAAATATAATCCTTTAAATTTGTAATATTTAATTACTATTTTTAATTAAACAATTACAATTTTTAATTAAACTTTAAATTTGTCTCGATTTTTTCCTACAATTTCCTAACGTTTTTCAATTATCTAATTTTTGTTTGTTTTATGGTTTGTTATAATAGATTCATGAACACTTTTTTGTTAATGCTGCAATTCCTATTTCGGTTGATCGGCGTGTAATGCGAGAGAATTCGGTTTTCTGTATATTTCTTGTACTGTTTCATCTTGTGCTGTTTCATCGTTTGTTGCAGGTGTATCGATCAAGCATGTTATATCGTTAAATTGCAAAATTGCATGCACGTATGCTAAATTGGCCTTCATAATGAAGCTATTTTACTACCTCTTGTATTATATTGTATACATTATCGTATGCACTTATATAATACATACATAGTAACACATTGTTATTGAATACAACTAGAACGTTACGTTTGAAAATTTTTTTTCCGAGTATCACTTAATATAATACCAAGATCTAACGTGAAATCGAAAATACCGATTGAAACAATATATCCTTTATATACATTTTTAAACATAATACATATATTTTCTATATATCAATTCAATAATCTATATTCAATAATAAAAGAAGATCGATTTTGAATTATTTGAGAATAATTCGCTTTGACGCAAGATAAAAATTACGTATTTTAGCATCGATTTAGCATCGAACAAAAAATATTGAAGAAATCACGAGATATTTGAGAGTCGATAGACTTGAAGACACTTAATGTAGTCCATAATGTGCTCGATTTTCAAGAATTCGATTCTGCGTTGATTCATATCTTGGAAAAGAAATAGATTGGTCTTATTTCCGGCCTTGAGTGATTCCATTTAAAACGGATTTCTCAATATAGCGATAGGAATATAGGAAAGCTTTCTAACTATATATATGTGAATATGTACAGATTGGTTGTCAAGTTGCAAAATCTTCCAATCAGAATCTGCGCAATTCTGATATTTATGGAAATGAATACATGGACTGTCTGTGAAATCAGAATCAAAGATTACAGTGTTGTATAAAATTAGACTGTAGCTGTAAGTCAATTTAATCATGCTGCCCTGGCGGAACGTAATGTCGAATATGAATCATTGCTACGAAGTTTCATGGTAGAGATTTCAACGACATAGATCACGCAGAATCAGGCGCCTCGACGAGGCGCCCCTTATCGAGTAAACACCTGTTTCCACTAGATATGCAGTATGGTATGCGGTGGAAGCGTGTACATAGCATATTCAGATTCTAAGTGAGAATGGCGTGAATGGTGTCTTAACAAATGAATATTATTGTGCGATGTAAAAAAAACAAGTGGCTAGTAAATATAAAGCACAGGAAATATCTTTCTTCTATGAACACATCTGCGATGCATTGTCCAATGCCATTGCTACTTCAAGTACTTTCTAAATTTTTTGAAGTGGAATCTCATTCTAAAGAGTGAAAATTAAGCCAATCTTGAAAAAGAGGAGCTCAATTTTTAATCTTTAAGAGTGAGATTCCATTCTACAGAATAAGATTCACTCTAAAAGAGAGAATTTCTTTTAGAGAGTACATTATAAATCTTTTTATGAAAAATGTATATTTTCTTCATACAAATTTTATTACATTTGTTCTAAAAGTCTCTATTGGATTTATACTTGTGATAGAATTCAAGATAAAATTCTATTTAATTTCATCGTATTAAATGTACTTTTCAACGTGAATATATATGTATTTTGATGTTTGAAATGTTTTCCATACTAATGTATAAAATTATAAAATTATGATGGAATTTTGTTGCAAATTATAGATCCGGTTCAAAGTAGGTTTTAATAAATTAGTTGTGGAAAAAAAAATAGATTCGCCGATAGGCTAAGTGGGAAATTTTCATTTTTATCGCATATAGGTACTTTCACACGACTGAACATGCTCTCTATGAAATTACACAAAGCTCACATTAGTTCCTGCATGCTATAGCAAGCCGCTTTATACAGCAGCCATAATTCCTAACGCTCTCAGAATTAGCCTGATAAAGCAATATTATAAATTACGCTGCTGTTTTTCATTGTTTTTTTTTCGTTAGCTTACATGCCCTCCGAGAGAGATATATGGTCGCTGTTTAACCGAAGCACGTGCGTACTGTATCTAGATAGCGGGTGATTCGACGCGTTCGATCTTTATTGTCGCGATAAGAAAGAAAGATCGCATCTTAAAAGTTTTATTGCACTCCACACCGGGGCTCCTAAAACCTTAGATGAAATTTGAAACTATCTATACTTATTATTTTATACATGTTTAACATAAATTTCTATTTTTATTACCGAGAAATAATCAGAAATTTTACTTCCCCCTCCCC
>NW_012130082.1:50905-53201 GCF_000143395.1 Atta cephalotes
GTGTGTGTGTATCTTAAATAAAAATCTTTTTATTGATGGAAGTAATAAATAAATTGGAGAAGAAAAGATTTAACAATGATTGAATTAAGAAGTATTATATAACCATATGTATAACATTTTCAACAGATATTATATTTCGCATCGAGAAGAATTGTAATCATGTAAAAGACAAAATTTGTAATAGGTTTGATAATTAAATAGTCTTTGCTTCGAGCTTTAATACTTTGTGTGACTTTGTTCAAAACTACAGGAGAATATTCGAATTCCATTAAAACGAGTAATGAAGTGCTTTAGATATTATTATCAAGAATTAAAAGGGTTTTATTCTCCCTTTGAGATAAACTTCGGTTCACGTTTTGTTCCTTTTCGTTCGGTCGTTAGAAATCTGATAACGTTCTTCTAGAAATAAAAAAAGAAGGTAATAATGCCTTTACGCGATTTATAATTATCACATTTTACTCTTCCTAACTTTCATGTCTATGAATAACGTTATTTTTTTCTTTTTCTGTTAGAGAAAATATATTTAAAAAGTGATAAGATTTTGTTCCTTCATTCGGAATTATATTCATGAATATATACGAAGACACTTTCCAGTTTTAGTTTCAAAGATAATTTTAAGGAAATATAGATTTGGAATAGCTATTATAAAGAACTGTGTAACAATGCACTTACTTATCATCTTGAATCTTTTATTTTTAGAGGTTTCGCGCTGCTACAAATATACTAGTAAATTCTATACACAAGAGTAGGCTAGAATTTGTCGGAACAAATCGAAATCGTTTCCCTTTGACGCTACCCATCGGTAGGGTTACACGCAGTTTTATTACGTTACTACGTGTCTCGTATCTTCCTGTGCAATTTTCCTACCGTTCGTTTTAACGCACGAATTTGTTTCAAACTCGTTTCCGTTGGTCGACGCAATGTTTCGCATTGAGTATTTTGCATAGCAAAAAAAATGTCAAACATTGCGAATGTTATATCAATTATTTTTCAACCAGTTATGCTACGTTGTATAATTTATTATTTTTTCCCTCATAATAACTATAATCTGGATTAAAAAATTTATTAAAAATATTTGAACCATTTCAATGTTTGAAATTTTAAATAAATATTTAAGTCAGATGTTGAAAGAGAAAGCTGTAAGAGAAAGCTATATACATGCAAAATAAACAGAAAAATCTAAATAAAATAAACAAAATAAATTTTTAATTAAAAACGTTCTATCAAATTTTTACACGAAAGGAAAATTAGATATAAATTTAAGGTTAATGTTTTAATTGTGTAAGATATGGTATAATATCTTAAACTTACGAAGATCTATCTCTTCGAAGATGTAAACTTCATTATATTCTTTAACATAATCTTGACTACTGTACTACAGGAATAGTTTGTTTCACCTTTCGGCATGCTGATAAACAATTAATAGTAGAACTTTGTAATATTTGAGAGAGACTACGAGAAGACCACTTCAATTTATAGCAGAGTTCTTTTGTGACAACGCGACGCCTCAAAGCGTTGGGGTAACAGCAACCGCGATTCTCCAGGTCGGAAACGAAAATGGATTTAGTTAATCCGATTGACGGTCCACGGAAACCGCTGGCTTGCGTGTTTTAACGGGCGTTGAAAATTTGCAACAAGGAAAACCGCGAAACACTGAAACGCGAAATTAGACTGTCCGCAACTTGCCGCAGACCTTAAATGTGGTTAATGCCATCTGAGAATACGTTGTATTTAAGTACCTAACATTAAATGCACATAGCACAGATTGAGCACATCACGTTTAACAGTATTTTCAGAAACCGACTGATACTTGGTAAAATTTAATACTAGGTATATAAAGGGACCATTTTTATTTGTGATGTCGTCCTGTTTATCTTTAATCAGATATCTATAATCTGCGCGTATAATTGAAATGAAATTACAAAATATTGAATTTTCTCGCTTATTCATATTTCATTTGCTCGCAAATTATTTAAATAATGTCAATATTTTATATATAACTGCATAATAATGTTCTTCAAACGTACATTTATACACATATTTACAATCTATTTTAATTACAATTTATTTTTAAATAAGCCAGTAATCTTCAAATTAAGCAAATATTTTAAAGTTGAAATGTACAATTACGACATAACTTATATCTATTAAAATTCTATTAAATTTTTATCAAAGAAAGATCGATTTTATTTTTTCAAAGTTTTACGTCCTGGAAAATTTATATTTTTTAGAGGAACTGCAGTGTAATCTGCATGAAACGTGACGTACATGTATATGACTCATCTCTCTCTCTCTC
>NW_012130082.1:53320-72982 GCF_000143395.1 Atta cephalotes
AACGTAGACGTACATGTATATGACTCATCTCTCTCTCTCTCTCTCTCTCTCTCTCTCTCTCTCTCTCTCGTGCTATCTCTGAAATTCTCATAAACATAAGCGGAGAGTTGATTCCTCCAAGCCACATTCCAAAAACGCTCAGAGGCCTATGAAAAGATATCGAATGCCAACAATTTGCGGACGGTGTCCAGTGGCATGCAGTGCTATTCGATAGCGATAGTTTGCGCCTTGTTAACCTCACAGATAGGACAATAGTTGGTTGTAGCATGGATCCCGAAATGCCTGTGTTTCCAGAGTACCTCCGATACCCCCGTCCAACAGAGACAAGTTTATTCGATGGATGTTGTTCACCCGCAACGCGTTTTGGTATGTGCGCTGAAAGGATTTCGCACATTTAATGCACCGAATTTCGGCGCTAAATTCCCACGAATTATTCACGAAATGTCTGATCGACATATAGAAGAGCATACCGTTTCACGCGACTCACGTAACGTGACTCTAATTCATCATCTGATAGTAGCACTAATGGCTTTAGTTAGATTGATGTGACATTTCAATGCTCGAGAAATTTGTCAAAGATCATAAAGTATAGAGTATAAAAAAGTATAAGAGAATTCATGCGAATAATTCTACATAAACCATGTAATTTGTTCCCATCTTTCCCATCCAGATTGGCAATTAATAAATATATCAGGACATACAAAATATTTTTTTTCACAGAATGGAGAAAGACTTTTTTTCTGAATGTAGTTATATCTCTGTGATTAAACTTTTGAAAATTGTACATATTCTGAACATATAAAGTTTCCGAGTTCAAGTTTTTTACTTTGTAATTCAGCTATATGTACGTATATCGTTTCACGAGATCAAAATTAGCAAAATCGTTATCCATATTATTCATCGAGAACGAATTATTGATGCTAGTAAATAAATTTCATGGACGGTTATTGCCTCAGTCATGAATCTCGTTGAATTTTGCCACGAAATTATTCGCAGCATTCTATCGGCATCATCACCGCTGCGATTTGCACCGAATTAGAACGATTCAGTTTGGCTGAAGATTTAGGATAACTCGGCTGATGGTAATTACATACTGAAATCGAACGGCGCGTTTCGTATAGCAATGGGGCTATTTTCGATGTGTGGCATGCTAGAAAATGATCATCTAATGGCGCCACGGTACCGGCGTTGATCTGACACGGTTTATTGAGCTAATCGATAATGAATATGCGTGCCGCCTAATATTCGCGATCCAAATACACGTAATTTGCCTTGTCCACCTGAGTTAGCTAATTACGCGCTCGCTGAGCTCATAACGTTCTAATAGCCTCGGTATACTCAAAGTTGGCCAGACAAAGCAAATTATTGTATCGTATTTCAGTGACTAATGTACTTCATTTTATGTATTCATTTATGTAACTTATGAAAAATAGAAATCCGCTTGTAATTCTGCTAAATTATTTTCCGTTGAGAAAGAGAAATATTTTTTTTAACAATATTCTAGCTATAATTAGCTTACTTATAATTATTTATAAATTATAATATAAAAAAAATGCTATATTTTATATAATACAATATCTTCGTGAAGCAAATTATTTTCATGTAATAATAACCTAATTATAAATATGCGTGCGTATTTTAATTATAGTTATTAAACAGATTCGTTATAGTGTTAGCTCGCTTCGAGGTCATCCAATGAGAGACTATCGTCTTTAAAATTCACGCCTGAAATTGAATCCGACATTTCTTCGAGTTCCATCGTGCAATTTCTACGAATAGTGATCTTCGCGCATTCCTCGACGTATTTCCGGATCGTCGCTTCCGTTCTCCTTCGCAAAACTCTAGAAATTGCTCAAGAAATAAATTATAATCGAGAAATTTAGAGGTCAGACGAAGCCAACTTAAACGTAGAAATCATACGATTCGTTGCAAAACAAGTTTCTCATTAACATGCAGTGTTAGAATCGCTTAACTGTGCAAGTTATAATATTTTGTTTCTCTGTTAAATTAAACACGTTTCTGTTAGGTAAACCGATAATATGTTGTAAAGAGAATTTCTCAAAGTTATTGCATTAAAGTAAGTATCATTATACAATCCTATGATGTAATATTTACTGCAGAACATACCTACTACACATATAATCCATTGTCAAAGAATTAAGATTGCAAATTTTAATTTCATTTGTTTGAATATATGATTTAAACCATATGCAAATGCAAGGCTTTCAAATAAGGTGAGATCTCTAAAACTACCTTTCATCCACATTCGTATATCTCTTTGTGTCCTCAGGCGAGCAAGAAATTCTTTTCCATTCTTCTTCACTACTCACGCTCAGGCGTTGATTCGTTTGAAGGAAGATACGTTATTCAAATGAAATATGTCTCTTCTTTGTTGAGCATAAGCATAAACTATCTTAAGTGAGAATTATTGGAAAAATTTTGAAAAAGTTATTTTTTCTTGAGAAAACATGACGTGTTGTTTTTTCTTGAGAAAACATGATGCAAATGTGAAGTCAACTTATTCTTTTTGTCCTAAAATTTAAAAATCATGAAGTCAATATATTTTTTTTAACCGCGTATAAATAATAACAAATTGTTATTATCTTTATGCCAATGTTTATTTTAAAAACTTATAGTAAGCAATAAATAAAAAATTTTAACCTCAAATCACATTTAAAGTCAGAGAATTCTTGTAAAAAATCATTCACACTGATCAAGAAACAGTTACTGCTAATAATTAAACTACGTACCTTAGCGAAAATCACAAGAAAACACACAATTTCTTTTATTTCTTTATCACCTATTTATCTAATACAAACGAGCGCAATTATGTGTTGTTTCGCATTTTCAAGGCGTCTTTGATCTGTCATTTCTTCAATAATTAGAGACTCATAGCTCTATCTCAGAGACTCATAGCACTATCTCAGATAAATAAGCAAAAATAAAAAATATTCGCTTTGCTCGGAACGTTTGCCTTGCCCGGACTTCCCCTAAATATATATTTTTAAATATTTTAAAATTATTAAACTTATTAAAATTTGAAGAAATTAGGGTTACAATTAAAAAAAATTTTAAATGTATTTTATTATATTTTTATACGCTCTATAAAAATTATATACTCAATAAATAAAAAAATGTATTGTATGGTTTAACGATAATAACTTACTTTCACATAGTTTCGTGACGTTTCGCGGAATTAATTTAAAGTGTAGTCTACGATTAATGCCCTCCTCTGAAGCATGCCAATTGTCGCAATTAATTCTCAAGTTTAGTATTTCATTATCAAACATCTATGCTGTTATCCGAAAGTCGGCGATATGAATTGCTCGGAAATATGAATAATTAAGCTTCACTCCGCTCAACTTTGAGAGATATGTATATCTAACACAATGAAGGACGCATTCGTATACTTATCATTTATATAGGATCTTCATCCCTCCTTCTTCACAATATATTCAAACGATGATGAGATTTCATCAGAAAATGCAAGATAAAAATTTCGAACTGAAAATACAATCAATATAAAATACAGTTATAAGTTATTTTATTCTAATAAAATAAGATCGAAAGATTGAATGAATAATGATTTGTATTAAAATTCTTCGAACATTTTAGAAAAATACTTTATGATATAAAGTTTCGTGGCTACAGAAACGTTTATTTTCAAAAGTAAAAGAGAAATATATATATTTCTTCCATGAGCAATTGCAAGGTAGAATTCATGGGAAAGGAGTAGGAAACAAAATCAATAAAACTGTAGAGATAAAAAAATAATATGTAATTTTTTTAATTTCCGGGATGTTTATGGTGGATTCTCTGAAACTAAGATATATTCCGTCATGACTACTAGTCCTAAAAAAAGTTTATTGCGCGAATCGTTATCTATCGTTACAATCTCTTCTCTTTCTTATCTTTACGCAGTCTCAAAAGCATTTAGCAGAAATTTCGAAATCCATCCGTATCGATTATCACCGAGCAGAAACAAGATTATTTTGAGAGCTTTTGCATTCAGTCAATCTCAGAAAATGAAAATAGAAATAAACGAGGATGAGTAAGAGCTAGTAAAAGATGAAGATAGAGGATTACAAGAGATAAGACAGAAAGAAAACGGTAGGTATAGAAAAGGATTGGCGCGATAAAAAAACTTTTTTTCATTCGAGAACATTTTTCGTCGTTGTTCGGTAAAGAAAATAGGGGAGCAAGCGAAAACAAGGGAGAGGAAACCACAGGTTGTGTCTTTTATGCGAGCCATCCTTTCTTGCGGAACGATGACAAAAGATTAGACATGAGGGAGACCGAATGATGCGTCTGCCATAAGAAGACATTGTGAAAAATGATATAACGTTAAGGTGCATTAAGAAAAAAGTCATAGGAGGAAGTTTTGATGTAATATTGACTGCAATAATAGATAAAGATATACTTCTTAATAAAATGTCATTTTCAGAATGTTTTAATAACTGAGTAACACAATTTATTGATAATAAATTAGTTAAACGTCGACATGAATTGAGGATATATTATATTGAGCTAATAATTTATTAAAAGAGACTTTTATAAATGACAAATTACGTAATTAAATGCATACAATAGTATAATTATATATAGTTATATATAAAAAATTCTATTCAAATTGAATATTAAAATATATTTATATATTACGTATATTTTGTATATCCATAAATTTACATGTAATTCATTATGTTAATTGTGAATTGTTTGTAAATTATAATTAAATAATAGATATAAACTAAAATATTTGAATAATAAAATTATTTAAATTAATTTGTAACACTTATCAAAGGTAACAAATTGAAAGATATAAATGAAAATAATCTTGAAACATACGATGCATTCCAAAATTATAATCACCACTGAATTAAAGATCGATGTAAAGTAAAATTCGCTCATGGCGAAAATGGAATTATTACATGTTTTTTAGACGTGCGATTTAAATTGACAATTTAAATTGATATCAGAACATTGAGATAGTTAAATTCTATATAATCCAAGTGTCATTTGAATTTGAAAGATTGCGATCATAATGGCGGAAGCTTCAGTTCAAGAGACGCGGATGGTGCTTTTAGCTTAAAGTTTCAGTGACTATTGGCATTATACATGTGGACGCAGACTTAGACGTGATATTCGACACGAGTGTACGTATGTGCGTGCATGCAACGACAACGCGATATTATATTCGATGTTGGCGGAAGAGAACTTTGATGAAGTTTGGCCTGCGGTTATACCTGGGGGAAGTTTCCAAAAAGCCATTGTGTATCCAGTGTGTGTGTGGGTTATACGTTGGAGCGATTAGTAATTTTGCCTGATGACAGTCTAAATTTTGCTGTATTATAACTGAAACACGCACAATACAACGCAACTCACGATGTAATCTTTCTATAACTAGGTATTGTGGATTTATCACTCGAATCTAATTTCAATCAAAAGTTGAGTACTGTAACGGCAACACAAATTACAATCTAGGCACGCATAATGTATTTCACAAAAAATTCTATGAACAATTAATATGTGAAAAATTGCTTCATCGTATCTCCAAACACTGTTAAGTTTACGATTTTATCTCAAGTTTTCTTTACATATTAAAAATATAACTCTTTAAATTAGGTATATAAATTAAAAATATAAAAATAATTAACATGAAATAACCTTTAATATTTTAAAAATAATTACGCGTAAAAAAATTCTGTTTGAAATATTCTTGAGTATCTATTAATTCACGTGCATATTAGTTCACGTCGTACCAATTACAAAACTCGCTTTAAAAAATTAGGAAGAAATATCATAGATCGACGCAACTAAATGTTTAAAGCTCTAAAGATATAGCAAAATGATAGTTAAATCGCAGCGATAAGTTAAAAGCTTAAAATGTAAGCACTTTCCACGAGAGTGACTAAGCTTAATGCTATCTTGTAGATGACAGAGGCTTTTCAGTTGTCTTCGTGCTTGTCATGGTAGGTTTCAGGTCAAATAGTATCCAGGAAATTCTATTTAGTACAACGTCAAAGTCATAAAAATATTTTCTGAAATTCTCTTTGACTTAATCCAAGGACATCTGCAATTGCAAAATGAATAATATAATGAATAATATAAACAAATAAAATTACGCTACAAACAAAGAAACAAGATAGTCAGCAGTCAACTGTTAGTATTTACAATGGGTGCATTCAGTATTATGACCGCTCAGTGAACTCTTGTATCTGTTTGGTCTATATTTTTAGTTTTAACGGAATGTGCCAATTAGATGCAAGAGCTCTGACTGAGCGCTCAGTGAGCGATTGTAATATTCAATGCACCCATTAGCTACGTAAGCTTCCGGAAAAATAGATACAAAAATTTTCCTTTTATTTAAGCGATCTGTTTACTTCAATGTTTTATTCAATTTTATTCACTTTCTCCGGATTGCGACATTAAGATATATTTTCAGAGCTTTCTCTCTGTTATGAATAAGGTATAAGACGTGAGATAAATAAAATCGACTTACTATTTAATACTATTCTTAAATAAAATATTTCTCAGAATACGTAAAGTAAACTTGAAACAAATTCTTGAGATTTTACACAAAGATCCTATTTATTTTAAATACATAAATATTTTATATATGATGTATACGTAAAATTGCGTGTATTGATAATTATATTGTATTAATATATGTTTGCAAGTAAAGAGAAAAGTAATTTAATTCGAAAACTCATAACATTTAATATACAAATTTAATATTAGATATCATTGCCGAATATTGTATAAAAAGGATAACTGACTAATTTGGGAGTTCATAATTTTCATTCCCCCCTCGTCGAATCCTCATCGTTTGCATTACTAAAACAGTCTCGATAGTAACCCGCTGTTTATGTAAATTATATAGCCATACATTTTCCTGCGAAAAGCGAAAACATCGCAAGTGAACGCACAACGGTACACTTGCGTACCGAATAAATTTGATTGTGAATTATATTTTTGTTTTCATTTTTATTCAATATCAATGAGAAAAAAAATATTTTAAACAAATAAAAATAATCCACATAAATTAACCAATTAATTAATAATCTTATCTTTTTTATCAATGAAATGGTATTAATTTAAAAAATTAATTGTATATTAATTGTACTTTTGTAAAATGTTGTACGTAGCATGTTAATCATTAATTAATACTGACTTAGCCTTTAGGCCACAAATAAGGTAACTAACTCTCGTCCGTATAGTTAATTTAACCAAGTCAATAAACATTATTGAACACATACATTATATCGGTCAAATAGATCGATAATGAAACCAAATAGACATGAGATAAATGTCTTACAAGATGGTGATCGTTCCTTTATAGAAAATAGTATAAAAGTGTTTTACTATACTCTAAAATAATTATATAGCAATTATTATTGAATAAAATAAATTTTCTACTAATATAAATTGTCTACTAATTATGAATTTACATTTTTTAAATATTGTTTGATTATACTTAGAAGAACATTTGTTTCCTCATTATACAGATAAATTGCATTGCACATTGCAAATACACAAATTTATAATACACAAATTTAGTAAAATTTACAATAATAACTGTAATTTGAAATTTAATCTAATAGATTACTCTCGGCAATTCGAAAATTGAAAGTTCCACTGCTAAATAGATTTATATTATTTGCGTGCCACCATTAAGAAATTAATTTTGTTTAAAGTTCTAACGCGGGAGGTATTTATAGAAATTTTCTGGAAATTCGGAATGAGAAGGATGGCACGCGGAATACGTTCATAGCAAGAAGGATGTCTCATCCGTGAAATTGGAAGCTAAAAATATTAAAAAGTCGCAATAGACTGACGCGGAAGCTCGAATCCCGCATTAAACGTTTGAATATTCGATGCAACATCTCGGAGATATCTTGACAATTTCCCGTTCCTTTATACAACATCTGACGTAAAGTCGGTGACACGTGCGATATAAACTCACGAAATGTGAAAATAATAATCTCGACTTAGCATTTTGAAACGACAGTTTCAATAGTAGACTGTTTTAAACTTTATGAAAAATGTTTATTGTATCTCTAGCTATGAAAAAAAAATATTTAAACTTTCAGAGCAATAGATATACATATTATTAATAATAAAAAATAAAAATGTAATAAAAATTAATAATAATAAATCATATTTTATTGCTTGTAAAACTATTGCTATAATTTCATACCTTTTTTTAATCTTTAAAAAAAATAAAGACTTAAGATTTAATACATATTCGAAAATTTTTAAGCATAGGATGTTGAAAGAGTTATTACATACAAATGAAGAAAAGATGATACAAATGAAGAAAATGTATTAGATTTACGCAACCCGCATTATATCGCACTAGATTCCTATGATTTTAATGCAAAGGTGACTTAAAGCTCTCAGAGACATCGAGGTCTAAGTGGGCGATGGGTCCGTCTTCTTACCGCGCGACATTCGAGAAACTTTCGCGCTTTCTTCCAGAGACGGCTCTGCATATTTCCTGACATTTAAACTTATTCAGCGTAACTTTCAAGCGACGAGACAAGAAGGAGGCGAGAATGTATACTAGCGCGCCGCAACGATAACTTACTTTTTCCCTGCTTGTCAGTCTGATTTCCTTTCGCTTTAGTCTTTGTAATTCCATGAATACCGAATTGTTCCTTTCTTATCTCGCACTTGAATTTTCTCTTTGTGGCGATGGAAATTAGCTACGCATCGAGTCGATTGAGCGAAAAGAAAAATGCATGTCTCTTCATTTTATCTGCTTGAGAAAAAGATTATAATATTACCATATAGACTTCAAGAATAAGAGGCTGATGATAGAATACATGCAGATTATTCAATTCTCATGATGATGAAGATTTACTGTATAATATGCGGATATATAATATATTAAAATTATTTTAAATTTATTTTAAAAATATTTTAACAAAATGAGAAATTAATAAAAGTTGTATTTTTAAATATGACAATTTTGAAAATTTGAATATTGTTATTAATATCTTTTTTTAAATATAATTTATTAAAATAAACATTTCTTTTTTATTATTGCTTCAATGATTAATTTTCCTTACTAGTTTTTATATTTTCTTTATTATGTTATGTTTATAAAAATTAATTGCAGTTCAAAGGAATTGCGGAATTCGTTCCTATATCGTAATTAACGAATTAGTTGCTCGGTCTGACCTCAGTTTTACTAGTTTTAAGGGAAAAAAAGCAAAGACAGCAAGGATTACATTGGGGAGTCGAGAATAGCGAAAGTTTCACTTCAATTGGGTGAACGACGTTGACGCTTTCAGGCGACGTCGGAAATCGAGAGAACGTGGTCCGATATCCTTCGTGTTCCTGTTCGATTTAAGTTGGAGGAGGACGAAGTTGCGCGCGTTTACGTTGTTACGAAACTTTATCATCACCACAACAATAATATTTTTATGTTAGTAGTAGTAACTCTGTTAATCTCAGACGGAGCCGGGCGTGACGTTCGAGTTCTCTCGAGTGATACTAGTTGAATTAATTAAGTTTAATAAGCGAAATGTAGATTTACTTTTTTTATTCATTCTTTCATTTTGTTACAATTTTAACGTGAATTAAATAAATAATTTTTTGATAATAAAGTTACGAATTTTTATGATTATCTAATAAAACGATTGAAATAAAGTAAATGAAATTCGCTTTCCAAATCAATAACATTTTAAATAACGTTTTGAATCACAGCATAAAGTAACATATTGATATAATTTGCACGTCAAAACTCAGTTCCACTGATTCTCTGTGTAAATATACTTTCATTTTGCTAACTTTCAATCCTGCGATTCGCTTTTTTATCGATTCACGAAATTCAAATACCATTATATACTTATGACAGAGAAATATTTTTTCATAAAAAAGTTGTTTAATATATCAAAAATGTGTGATGAATCATTTTAAAAAACAGATATTTTGAATTAAAAAAATGCCTCTGCAAATATTATTCACGAGCTAATTATATGTAATTTACATATAATTTATATGTTATGTTATTTATTATTATATTAATTAAATGTAATTAATTGTATATTAAAATTCACAATAATTAAATTAAAAAACACAATAAATAAAGTAATTTAAAGCTAATGAGAGCGTGGTTAGACAGGTGCTAATTATGATGTCAAAACTTTTATTACTTTGCGAGAAGGATGATGTCATCATTATTTCAAATTGATTTGCGAATAACTTGAAGGATGACATCATTCTTCTTGTAAAGTAAAAATTTTGTCATAACTTGCGTCACTTAACAGCGATGTATTCTCATTAAATTTCTTTGTTTATCGTGTTTAAAAATTAGAGAATTTGTATAATTGTGTTACATTTTATATAATTGTATAAATTATATAATTGTATAAATATTACACAGAGAGAATTTTCTTTTAAAATTTATTCCTGAAAATATAGTAGTTTTGGTGCAATACAATATTTTAAAAATTTTTACCATGCACTTCAGTAAAATTAATCAAACTTATTTTATACTTTGTTGTGATTTTATTAATGAATGAGAGAGATTTACATTAAAATTCTTCGAAATATAATGTTACCCTACGACTATCATATTTTCAGGATAAACTCTAAGAAAAAATTCTCTTCGCGTACACATAAGTAAAAATATATATTATATAAAGGATTTGAATTTTGATATAAATACGGATACGCTTTGGTTGCAATAACGATCATAACTCACTTGAAATTTTCAAGTCACATGAAAAATTCAGATCATAAGCGCGAGAAGAGTTCTTTTTTTCATGATACTAAAACCACGCTGCTTTTTATATTGTTTCAGACATGCATTGGCTCGTTTGCACCTGCATCCTCACGGCGACGACGGTGCTTTCTTGCCGGCAGAGCGAATTTCAGTGCGCCAACGGGCACTGTATCGCCCTCAACAAAGTTTGTAACGTTGTGGACGACTGTGGTGATGGAAGCGACGAGACGCGTCCATGCTCGCGTGAGTTAAACTTTTGCCCCCTCCGGTTTTGTCGCACGTAGAAAGCTTGAAGAACGCTTTTAACGTGCCGACAAATGCATATCCACTCGGCGAACTAACGCAGAAACCGCGATGGCGCGACGAATGAATCTGGGATCGTTGAAATTAGTTGGAATGGAATCCGGGACTGAAGGATCTTATTTCCAAATGTTTACTATCCATCGTATCAAACGTCGAGAATGAATCTAGTAGAGAAAAAAATTTTAGAGACGAACAGAAAGTTCAACAAGCTTTTTAATTCAGATAAATAAGTTCAAATTTAGAATAATTCGTCACTTTTTCTTACATAAATTTCTTACAGAAGTTTAATGTTAACCGATACCGAAAATTATTTATTTGAATATGTATTAAAGCACTAAACAGCACTAACAGTAGTACTTTTAATATCCAAAATAATTAATCACTATCGTTCAATATTATTTCTATGAGGGCCATCCATCAATATTAAAAATTTTACGTATTTTCGCGAAAACTACAACTCATATGAATGGTTTACAATTAAAATTCTATTTGCAGTAACAACTTATTCTTTTGTATTATTCTTCTGTATACTTTAATTAAATGTTTTTTGTCATGAACTAATCTATAGTCCAATTTGTGCGAAGGCAAGTGGTCGAATCACGAATCAAATGTCCATTTCCAGCTCTCAACTGCCAGTATTTTGGTCTCAATTCCTATTGCCGGAGTGTTCTAAAACGGTAATTGATCCCTTCATTGTTCTCTGGCAGGTAGCTTCGATATCCGCTTCGATACCCGCTTCAAAACGTGCCTTGTTGCGATTGTCGGCAAAGCCAAGCGTGCGCAGGAATTTCTACTTCGTTAGAAATGCCGACCTCTCCGTTTTCTTCCCCGCACGAACCAGTCGATGCCTCGGTACAGCTTCGTGTAAAGACAGAATGAAATTCCAACGATGCTGCAAGAGTAATATTACAACGCAACGTTCAAAGAGAGATGGTGACAGAAACACGATATTTCATGCCATATAAATTTCGCGAATGTTAAACTAAAAAATTTTTAAGACTAGACATAATACGATTAAATATTATAAATTTAAAATAATTAAAATTTAGTCAAAATTATAATACAATTAGAAGAGTTGCAGTGTACAGAATAGATTAGATGTGAAAAGTTGCATTTATAGTAACAAAATTGGCTGAATAAAGATTTAAGAATAAATGTCATCACATCAGCCCAGCAGCTTTATGCTATAGTTACGCAGCTTATGCCATTTTGTATGTGATGGCTCTAAGCTTTTATGTAAAAAATAAAAGCTTTTATGTAAAAAAAATAAAAGCCGTAAATATTTATTTGCAAAATAATCTATTCATGGTCCCATAATATTTGTATGCATAATATTTGTGGCAATCATTTAATATCTCTCGTTGCAAACGCTTTTTCTATAAATAATCTGTGAAAATAAAAATTCTATATAAATTATTAATAATCATGAAAAATAAACGTTTTTATTTTTTTAAGTATTGCTATATTTTATATTGCGACAGAGATTGAAACGAACAAACTGTAAAATAATAAAAAATTTATAAAATAATAAAAAATACATTATGTTTATTAAAACTAAATAATGGCAAAGAAAGATATTTGTACAAATATAATTTCTTTCTCGTCGACGTGATAGAAACCAACCGTCAATGTGATAAGACCAATAATTTTGATAAATATTTTGCTCAATAACTATTTTTGTCATTTACAACGAGCGAAAAAAAAAAGATCAAAAAGTATGCGTATATTGTCAATAAAAATATATTGGGACAGACTGAAATGTTCAACTGTCACTTTAACACAACATTCTTCACATTGATATGAATTGGCTGTAACAGAAAGCTATAACATCACTTTCGACAGTTGACGTAAATAATTTTCCGATATTTATCTAGAGATACTTAGCAATAATTTCGCATGCGTTAGATAAATAAATTTCATCTTAATTATTATAAACAATTGTAAATTGCGTTTATTATTGCACGATGAAAATCAGTAATATCACAAAATTTATCAAAATAAGATTGTTTAACATAACGGTTTATCATTATATAACATAAAAATCAAATACGCGAAATTCAGCAGGTACTTCATTTTAAGAATCTACGATATGCCCGATGAGATGATTCTATACGTAAGAGATGGGAGACGCTTCCCTTAGTCAGACCTGCCTGTTATCGACAGATCGTGATAAAATAGAGCAGTTTGAACGAGCAATTTGGTGACAAAAACGGACTCGTGCCTTAGTCGTGCGTATATACGTGTCTACCTTTTCTTGACATCGTCTAATTTCGCATGATTTATTTTTCTTTCTCTCTCAGCATATCTATTAAAGGCCAACTGCTACGGCCAACTGCCACGTCTGCCTATCAAAATTTAGGCTCACACATTAATTATTTATAATTTTTATAAATTATCTTTGTTTTGAATAAACTAAGTTTCTAATTAAAAATTAGAGACTAATTGCAAGTTTTTAATAAAGTCTCTAATTTTAGTTTTTTACTAAAAAAATTAAAAGTATTCTTAAATATCATATTAATGAGATTTGTAAAAGGATATATGTTCTATTTATAATTGGATCTATGAATAGATTAATGTAACTAATAAATGCATAAGAGCAGTTATTAATGCTTTTATATTTAAAGTATTTAATCTAAAGTTAATCATTTCTCAGACAGTTTTCTTTTGGAAGTGATGTGTAATTATCAAATGTGTAAATATCAAATTATCGCCTCACTATTATTGTACAATTTGTCTAGAACTGTAGAATTCGTCCGACTGTCAATTACAATTTAAATAGATGCATATGGCATTTGAGAAGGGTCTCGGATAAACCCTCGATCAGCTCTTCTTCCTAAGAAAACCAACCCTTACCACGTGCATACAATAAAACGCTCGTCAGAATACACAGCGGACGTTTCCATGGTTGCCAGAATTTACTGAATACTCCGGCAAGGCCATCAGCGACGTCGTAGTCGTTTAATCTACCAGGGGTTTTTGCCTAAATCCCTCGCGTGCACAATGGAATGCCCTTGCCTTGTACATCCCCCTTTCACCTCTGCGGCACTTCGTACAAAAGCAGTCAACCAACCAACCAACCACCAGCCAACCGTCCCTTTACAAAATCCAGCATCACGTATATGCTTGTTAATTAACCCAAGTTACAAGATGCGTTTATACACGGTGCGTATATGCAACGGCGTAGTAGAAAATTATTTCTGACAATGCGGACATTCCTTTATATTTGTGTGAACAACAATGAACTTTTCGCACCAGACGTGGAATGAGAATATTTCTGATTTTATATTCAAGTTGTTGCTTCGAAATACTTTATCGTTGATCCGATTTGAATCGATCTGCGTTTATGAAGTAACGTAAAAATGAAAACAGATTAAATATCATCTTTCACATACACATACATTAATTGGTAGCATAAATTTTCTGAGATTAAAATGTAACTTTATTTCGCGTTTGTAACAGTAAGCAATTTTTATACAACATAGTAAATAATTTCATTTGTTGCGTTATCTTTATTTATGCATGATAAGTGATTGCACTTATTATATTCATTTGGGCCCTTTGTAAGAAAAATAGCTTAGAATATTACCTGAAAGTAATATTATTACAAGAAAACCAATTATTTCGCGATTCATAAATCTTATCGTTTATCAACATTAATTAACATGCAGCACAACCCCGTTACAAACTGTAGACCTTAAACGAGTTATAAAGACATCATTAACTCTGTGCAGGAAGTAATTAACCTAAATTACCACCTGCGGCGTAAGAACGGGGTGCAATACATAATGTGTTTATTGGTGTAAGAACATTCGATTGCAGGAAGCGATTTCTCCTTGTTAACAAAATATACGCAACACTGCGCTGAGTTAATAAATGTACATTACGAACGTACTAAGTTCCCACTTTCAGTCGAGTAACGCCGAGTTTCGCCAGAATGGAAAGGGTTGCTTGAAGAACATTGCGAGTTATCTAGTCGTATGACGGTACAAGCGAGAAACATTCTAGTCACGTATCCGTAAAGCCAGGTATTGTACGGACCAGAAAGAAAAATTGCAAAAAGAGGTTGCAATGTTTTCGTGGTATCGAAATCAGACGAGAAAAGCCGCAATTTCTTTTGTCATATATTTGTCATATATTTGTATACAGACTGTAACAATAATTTTGCTTAAGTCTATCTAAATTGCCATAACAATTTCCTTAATTAATTGGAATTAATAGAATTTTTTTACCTTTGCCTATAATGTATTAAATATGGCCTAACATCTAATATGTCTTATTCGTTATTCATGGATAATGTAATTACATGGTAAATTTAACAAAAAGCTAGTAAGTCATGCAGACTATCTAACTAGAACTGCTTTCTGTAAAGCACATGATGCGCATGATGTATTATCTTCTCCTTGTTGTTTATCGAATATTAAATAAGGAAAATAATACATTATACGCAATATACCTACGCTTTACTAGAACTAGAAGTACTGAACCAGATTGCATCAGTTTATTGTTTAATTTGTTCTGTTTGTCATTGTCAGTAAAGCAAAATACAGAACATCATAGTCGCGATGTAACATTTCGTAACTAATTGCTTTCTACACTACTAAGAGATGGTTATTAATTTTAGTAATTAATATTATTATAACTTTGTATTTACTTAATAGTTTACATTATTGTAGCTTTGTATTTATACTTTATAACACTATATTCAGTTTATATTTATCACGTTTTGTTTACAATTAAAGAATGTAAACTCTTTGTAGAACCAATTATATAATCAACCTAGATATACTGTACACAGTGTTATACACATTGTGTATACCTTGAATGTACACACATTGGTTATAATGTTCTCCTGTATTTTTGTTATTTCAAATCACAACTCCTAATTCACCTATTAAACATTAGAGATAAATAAATAAGTATAATAGATAAATAAATAAGTAGATTAATTATTTGTATAATATAAAAACATATTTTTACATGTTGTTATATTAATAATCTATAATCCTGTAAAAGTAACATTGGATTGGAACTTTATTTTCCATATTTCTAACATTTTTTATGAAAAAGAGAAATATTTAGGTCATATTGGGCATATACATAAAAAAAAGCTCTACTTTCTCTTAAAAACTTCACTATATTCATAAACATTGAAAAATCTCACATTTTTTTTTAATATTCAGAAATGTTTCTTTTTTTTAATCTGACCAACAATCAATTTTTGACTCAAAATAAAATTAGAAAAAAAACTTCAAAGTCTTAGATAGGCCATATAGGGTTCGATTATCTTGTATTTGAAATAAGTGCAGTATAAAAGAGAGATAATATAAAAATTATATATGAAATTATATACACAAAATTTTATTATATGATGTTGAAAGCGCAACATGAAATCCACATATAATAATATATTTTATGAGCAATAGAGAAATAATTATTCGAAATGTGACTTGACTAAGAATTTTCTGAATAATATATCGATTATAGTCCTCTCACGCGACGGAAGATGTCGGTTCGATGATTGCGCCATTAAATGTCCCATTTATCTTCCTCGTGCCTCAATGCGAAACTTTTGAAATAAAATAGCTTGATAGTCGGCCTCCTGCCGTTACATTGGCTTATAAAAGGACACAATTTCTCTTGACTAGAAGTCTCGGCTTCTCGTGGAAAGGTTAGCTCGCCAAAGTTACGACAGGTAATAACAAACTTTCGTATTCTTCCTCCTTGCGACACAAATGAAACGCTCGAGCGAGCGGGTTAATTTATATCAATTACACTGGCTGATGCGATTAGACCTCGAGAAGGACAGCGAAGAGGCGGATTAAGAAGTTACTTCTCATATCGCGTACTTGATACTTTTTCTATTAATTACTGAAGAAAAATTGTGAACGTGTCCATCTAACTGACAATTCCACACTGAAATCTTCTTTTTTATTCCTTCGTTGTTTAATTAGATGTCGTTTATAGAAACAATTTTTTAAATGTATAAACCGGAATATAGAATAATTTATCTAAAAAGAGAATAATTCCTGAACGTTTTAAAACCGACTGAAAATGTATATGAGATGTATAATATTAAACACAGAGTTGACAAGTAACGACGTTACATTTTCTTCTGAATAACGTTCTGATAACGCAATTACATTTTTGGGATAACAGTAACGATTTCCTTAGTTACTTTCATCGTTACTTTATTTCTAACTATGTAAAAGTTTAGTCGTAACTAGAAAATAGAGATGAAATATCGACGGTCTGATTGGCTGTTTAAATCATGACATCTTTTTTTCATTGTATTCACAGTTTACACGTATAGATTAACTCAGATATAATCTTAACAGTACATTTAATTTCTTAAAATAAAACTTTTTCTGTGTCATATCTCACAAATTAAATATATGTATATAATGAAGATTACAAACAATATTATTGTTTTATTATAATATAATTTTAGAGTATTCATGGTGAGTTATTCGTATCTTATTTCTTTTCTTTGAAAAACTGCCACCTGGCTAAATAATTCTTTCTATCCTTTCTTTCTTTTTAAATATACAATTTCATAAATGTTTTTTAAAGATGTTAAAATATATATAAGAATTTATTCATAATTTTTGTATATTTTTAAAAAATTATGGAAATTAACCCACACATAAATGACCCATCATGCACAGTAAAAGATAATTGTATATTAAGAGTTAAATATATAATTAAAAAATATCTTATTAAAAGTAATAACAAAAATTAAATTTATTTAAGTATAAAAATTACAAAAAATGCAATATATATTATGTGATATGACAGCATCTATTTCATTCATGAAAATAACGCACAATGTTTACTATGGGCATATATTTTTTAAGCTCTTTTCCTCTAATAAAAAATAAAATTTTCACATCTTTCACATTTTTACATTTATTGAAAAAATCTGCATATAATATTCTATAGTTAAAAAAAAAAGGTAACAAAAAAGTAACGTTATATTTTGAATAACGATAACAACGAGTTACTTTTGTAAATCAATAATGAGTAACGAGAATGAGTTATTTTTTAGGAAAAAAAACAGTAACGGTAACGAGTTATTTTTATGAGATAACGTTGCCAATCCTAATTAAATACTTATAATGAATTATTAAAATGACAAAAATAATAATTAAATAAGATGTAATTAAATAAAAGAAATCCTAATTAGTAATAGTGTATATTAATATATTATTAATATTAATAATAATTAATTTATTAATGTTATAGTATTATATTATTAATATTATTAATATTAATATATAGTAATAATAGTATATTTACAAGACATCGCACATTTCTTTACCCTGTTTTTTAAATTAACTTTCTCCTGTAATAAAATAAAACTTGTGTGCAACGAAAGCATTAGACGAAAACACAATAAAAATTTCAGAAGTAATTAAAAAGTTTGTAACGCATTACAGAATATTATCGTGCATTATCCGTGGTGTGATTATATACAAGTCACGTCACAATGTTCTGCAAAACGAGTGCAGAAAGTAGGATTTTAACGAGTTTATTTTTATAAAAGCTGAGTGCTTCCTCTTTTTCAACTGCTTGTAGACAGAAAGAGCATGAAGGGTCTCTTTTCTTTTCTATTTTATTTCTCTTACGGTCTCGTTTCTCCCAGCGGAAGTAAACGGCTGTAACTCGCTCGAAGCTTTCTAGCGAAATTACGGGAGCCAAAATTACATGGGGGCACAGTATATATACGCATAAAGGAGACCGAAACTCGTGGAAAGTACATAATCGCAACTCGGTGAGCAAGCATTTATTTAATACATGCCGCGAAGTTGTCGCCGTTGATATCTACGCGCTAGAGAGATGCATCAGTATACAAAATGCATATTAGCCATTTAACTTCTCGTAAGAATCCAAAATTACTTTGGAAGTACATAATTATTGTTAGCTTTACAAGAATACATAGACACTGTTCTCTTCGCTAATAATTCGACAATCTTAAACAACATCTCAAGTGTAATGCAACGAAAGTTATATATATAGAAATCATATTAATTTGAATCTTTTATTTTGTATGTACAATTAGAAGTATAATAATAAAAATAATGTGTTTTGCTTAATTAATGATAATGTAAGAATTTTATTTATCTAATAAAAAATAATATGTTTTATCTATTTGATTAATGACAGAATTTATCTTATATAAATATATGCATATAATTAATAATATATATAATTTTTCAACACGTAATTGTGAAATTAAGTTGGATTATATAAGAACCAGATGATTTAATAATCTTTCTTTTTAAAATAAAGAAAAGTCTCTCTTTATCTCCTTTGTAAAATTCCCAAACTGGGATGCTAAAAAAAAAATAGGAAAATTAAAAATTAAAGTGTTCTAAAATTATGAAATTGATTGCGTCAGAAAGAGGTAAGAAAATTCTAATACATAATATCTTGTCGTCAAACACATTGTCAGTTTTATCCTGTCGCGCAGCATATTTCGGGGGAGAACTCATCCGCACATCTTCATCGACAAAATTTGATATATTGGAAATAGGAGATAATTTATAATTATATAGTGATCCTTCGTATAGTGATAATTGATCTACAATAAAGTTTATTATAAAAATTCTCTCTCTCTCTCTCTCTNT
>NW_012130082.1:73653-78682 GCF_000143395.1 Atta cephalotes
AGTAATTAATTAAATTAATTAATTATAGTAGTACTTCCGTTACTTAGTAGTATAATTATAGTATACTAACTAATTAATTAATTAAATTAATACTCTCTCTCTCTCTCTCTTCTCTCTCTCTCTCTCTCTCTCTCTCTCTCTATATATATATATATATAAAATATGATAATTAAAAAAAATATACTACCGCTTATGAAAGCTCGCATAAATTTTATAGAACACGTAAAATATTAAGACACTATAAAACAGTAATTGTATTATTTTTTAATTGCATTATATTTTAGATTACTTGTACACATACTAACAATTGCATTTATATGTTAGTTTTACTTTTGTATGTTAAAAAGTAATGTCTTTACTTCATTAAATATCGGTAGTATAATTGATAAATTTCAAAAATTCCGAACTTCCATAAGCGATAGTGTACGTATAATTTATCTATATTTAAAACAAATAAATGTATCTAATTATATATAATAATTTTTCTTTATAAAAGACAAGTAACTTAATTGTAATTACAACCTTTTGATAAACGATCCTGATCGATGGAACTCATATTGCTCTCACAATATTCATATTGCATCGGAGAAAACATACTGCTTGCGGTGACAGGCGTGCGCTGAATAGGTTTTGGTACCGGTACTAATGATGTAATATTGTAATGTACGGTTTCTATCTTTTTAATCTTTGGAACTGACAGAGGTGATTTCCAATCCATTTTTTTAACAATAGCCGATGGCCGAGGAGTAGTTATTTTATTGATACTTTCCTTACTTTCCTGCCTCTGAAATCGAATTCTTTTTGCTTCAATTTCGTCCTGCGTATTGTTGGCGGCGCTATGCTTGAGTGAGCTTTCTTTTGTACGGAAGCTTGGTTGCGTTTTAAAGGATTCTTGCGACTTCTGTTTATCTTCATGGTGGATCTCTTTCATTTCTACGTCGTTGTCTGTTAAAATCACTTTTTCAGCACTTGGCTCCGCATCCAACGTTACCGAAACGGCATGCGCGTCATCTTTTTCCGAAACGATAGTATTTTTGGAATTAGATACGTTCGTTTCGACTGCAGGAAGTGTATAATTATTGTCATGTATCACTTCTACATCTATTTTCCCAGGCGACACTGCAGTGTTCTCGTTTATGCATAATTCTTCCAGATACAAGGTATTGACGGATATATCTGAAAAGCAAATGACTTCAATATATATAGGACACATCGCATACATATACATGCGTGTCAATAAATTAAAAGTCCTATCTGGAACAAGGAACTATAAAGTGTAAAACAAATTTTCACCATCAAAAGACTCATGAACTGATTGTGAGACTTGATGCTGCACTTTCGTGCGCATTTGATTTTGAGAA
Source organism: Atta cephalotes (assembly GCF_000143395.1). Classification (NCBI taxonomy): domain Eukaryota; kingdom Metazoa; phylum Arthropoda; class Insecta; order Hymenoptera; family Formicidae; genus Atta; species Atta cephalotes. The sequence continues at coordinate 75,015 of NW_012130082.1, forward strand.
TATATTTCTCGAAACGGTATATTAATCTTTGGCGGTGCCATTTCCAACATTTCTTGTTTCCTCTGTTTTTTCTGATCTTCTTCCTTCTTGCGCAATACTTGCAGCTGCAAAAGTTGAATTAGATGTCTAGTTATACTTTACACATTGAATATATTGAATCGTTCGAAAAGTCCGTGTGAATTTTGCAGTAATTTTAACATTTCAAAATCTTTTATGAGAAAGGAATTAGAAATCACTCGAAAAATGAAAAAAATGAAAAAATATGTGAAATAAAATAGCATATATTACAGATTAAAACTACATATTTTTAACTAAAAAAGATTTAATTTGGATTTTACTTAAAAATTCGTACAAATTTTCCAAACGACTTATATTGAAAAATCAACTTAATAGTCTACAGACCTCCGCTTCGATTGACTGTAATTCTTTTTTATGATATTTTACATTTACTTTCAATTTTGTAAATTTTTCTTCCAATTTCAAACGTTCCAACATCATAGTGGCAAATTCAATTATTTTGCAGCGTGTGCGAATCCAATTAATACGTCGTCTCTGCTTAATAATCGTCATCATTTCCGCTTTCTTGTAAGACATGACCATATAATTGATTTTAAGTTTCTCCAAATTGATCTTAGACGCGTTTCTGGCTTTCGCCAATGGAAATTTCTCGTATATAGCCTGCTTATAATCATATATTTGATTAGATTCTAAAATTATATAAACAAACTCGAGATTAATTGATGTACTAACACAATATTCATGCCATGTTTTTTTGTATTCATCAACGATATTCTGATACTCTTGCGACATCAATTGATTTAGTTTGTATTGAGCATCGGTATTTGTTTTCATAATTTTTAAAGTATCTGAAATTTCGTTGCTACTTAAACGTAACCTGTTTAACACAATAAAATTATCTAATATGTAAGTCCAAAAAGAATGCAATACAAAAATAATTAATATACATGATAATCATTTTTCTCGTACTTTGCTAAAGTATCACTTAATAGCAATTTAATATTGTTCATCTGCGCCATTTTTCTTTTGAGCTCCTTCCTTTTATTAAGTTCACTACGTATTGTTATCTTTAATTGTTTTATTTCGGCTGTATTGGCTAAAAATTATCGATAACATTCTTTTTTTAATGAGCAGTAGCGAAGAAAAATGGAAAACGATAGGCGAAAATATAAGAATAATTGTATGAAAAGTTTTTCTCTCTTACTTGAGTATTATATTTTGCATTGGACAAAATGCTATGCCGCGTTTTACTTACCGTCGAGACTTTCCTTGATCGTCGCAATTTCCATCTTCAAACAGGTTACTAATACTTTCACAAATTGAGGATCATCATGACTTTCCTGAGTTGCTCTATCCATTTCTTTTTCCGTTGAAAATTACTTTTATGTGATGCGACGCAATTATACCTGTACACGTATCCTTTAGAATCACATTACTTTTTGGAACGGTTTGAAGTTGGAACATTAGGAATACCAACGTTAAATCTGTTCGCGTTGCTTGTACTTTTTACACTCAACTCTCCGCTTTTTCTATTCAACATCGGAATATACAGGATTCACTTAACTTGAAAACCTTTAATTGATTTTTGACAAGCGAATTAATTACTATAAAAATGAAGAAAGTGAAAATTCATATTCATCAATCAAATATTAAATATATTAGAATAAAAGAAATAATTGATAAAAAGTAAAAAAATTTTAAGATTCTATCACAAAAAAATATTAAAAAATAGGAAAACCAATAATGATCGTTCGATATTTCTACTAAACAATCGAAATGCAGGTTGTTGCGATTAATATAATATAGTTAACGCAATATTTAGACAGAAAATTTAATCACATAATTATTCTAAAAAATGCAAAAAATTTCATTTTTATTTGAAAGACATTTATACATTCCTATTAATAATAAAAGTTTATGAAGTATTTTGCAAATCTTAAATTACAGGAACGAACGTAACAGAAGTTAGTTGTTCATTGTTGATCTCTATTCGTGACACTTTCAGCGACTAACTTGTCGCTGAATTCGCAAGTTTGCTCGAAATGTGTACTATAAACACGCGTCTATTCACCGTCGAAGGTGAAAGAAAAGTGAAGATGGAGAGACTTAGCCATATGTTTCCGTTGTTTCGCTTTTGCAAAAATGTTGGTAGTCGGCGGGCGGCGTTTACTCTGCGAAAGTTCGATTTGCCGAATGGTCGTAACTTCAGATTGAGGTTCGTTAAAAGCGGGTCGATCCCACACCAGTCCATATATTCTTGCGGTGTGCTTTGGCACAAATGTGGCCTCGCTCACAGAAAGGGACGGTGGTGGTCACGAGTGCAGAGTGAAGATAATGGACGAAGCGAAAAATATGGCCGAAATCATAAATTTGGACGAATTAAATTCAGTCTGCATTATACATATTTAGTGTCATTCTACGAAGTAGCGAGCTTACTTAATTGCCAAAAAGATAAAAATACTTGAAAATTACAAGAATAATAGGCGATTATACTTTTGAGAAATAAAAATGCAGGATATTTAAAAAAGTAGCTACGTACATTCAATCAAATTCTTTTGTAACTTTTTTGCTTCATATTTTAAAAGAAATTTTTTAACGCGAACTTTAATAAATCCACCAGCATGTAAAATAGACAAAAATATCCAATATTGTTCAGAATTTAGACAGTTGAATTTGAACGGTTGGAAATTGTGAACAGCGATATAAAAGAAAAAGCTTCAAAAGATAAAATAGAATATAGAAACGTGCTAACATTTTTTGACAAAGTAACAAATTAATTGTTTGATTAAAATATTAGTCTCTGAGACACTATTACATAGAAATTCATGATATCACGATTTACGATGAAATCCAATATATACATATTTTTCTGTAACTTATATAAATAATAATTAAATAATAATAAAATAATTTATATAAATTAAATAATTTTTTATATTAATTAAATAATTAATTTAGATTTATATTTAAAGCAATAACAAGAACAAATTTATTGAGATATTTCGAAGATCATATGTTTTTTCATAAAACTTTTTGTATTTTGATTTCTGAAACGTTAAAATCAATGTGAATTATAATGGATTAATTCAAGTATTATCGCCGTGAGAACGAAATAATCGTTTAAATTGTCTCGACCACCGAGCATTGATCCGACCGCATATTCCCTTTGTCAATGGCGGAGGTACACAGGAGAAACCAGTGACGCGGTTTGCAAGTTAATGGAAGCGAGTGACAGCCGATCAACTTATCGGCTCCAAAAATTGATATCCGGCGCGCCGTGTATTCAGCCACGCGGATTCTATCGGAAAAATATAAGTAAAGATTCGGGCTGGCATGCTGGCACATTGACGAGGGACGTCCGGGGAACACGTTGGCTGTCGGCCAACTCAGTCCGCATTTGGGTCAAACTGACCTGCTTCACCACCCTTCGCTGGGATCCGACAGATCCCACATCACTGTCCCTATAAAGGATAGGGACGATGTACTAACTATTCCCTCTTTCATATCATAAATGATCTAGGCCCGGTTATACAATACACACACACACACACACACACACACACACACACACACACACACACACACACACACACACACACACACACACACACACACACACACACACATATATATATATATATATATATATA
>NW_012130082.1:78702-87052 GCF_000143395.1 Atta cephalotes
ACACACACACACACACACACACACACACACACACACACACACACACACACACACACGCACACACACACGCACACACAGTATAATATATAATATATTATATAATATATAATATATGAGATATAAGATATAATATATAATGAAAACACGGAGAGAAACTATTGAATAATCTTTATCTTACAAGATTAGTAAAAATATTCCGACTATTTTTGCCAAACTTACAATAAACTGTACTTTCCTAAAAGTAAAAATATCAGAGATATAAGGTAAAAAATACATTACAATTATAGTAAATTCATTTAAATGATTGTATCTTACAGTAAAGTAAATCATACTATCTTCAAGATTGTATAAACACGAATAATTCTCAAGACTTTATGTACTTGTATTTTTTACCGCGCAGTAAAATAAATTTTGTCAGCGCTAAAGCAAAAAATATTCATCGATAAAGTAAATTCTATTAAGATGTATGATTTATAGATGTATTTTACGAAATGTAAAAAGTACCTTATAGAATAGTCTATACGTTCATTTATTAAAAAAGTAAAGTAAATTTTATATAAAAGCTTGTTTCTATATAGACTTACTAATTCCATAAAATTTATTAGAATTTTAACGCTTAATATAATAATTACTTTAGATTTTTCTCCGTGTAATGTAAAATTAACTTTAATTTTGATTCAATTTACTCTACATGTTTTCTAATTCTAAAAATTAGAGGAAGTTAAACAGTAAGTTAAACAGAAATTATAAAGCTAATGTTACATTAAGTGAAATCGGACTCCTAATCGATGCGCTTCGTTTTTACATCCGAACATACATTCTCTCGGAGTGGCGTACTTCATCGTGGAAGATTTGTAAACACGCCAAGTGGCGATAGCATGAATAATCTAAAGGAGCTTTCAGTCATATCGACATTCGTGGAAATGGAAAGTCAATTTATTGGAGAGACACTTAGAACATATGATATCTTTGCTGAATTCGAAAGCTGACATAATTACAATAACGCAATTATGTTAAAGTTTTGATTTTATTATTTTATTTATGCAGTCGATTCAAATTATATTATAAATAAAGAATAAATTAAATATAACATTTAGCTAACGAGCATGAAGCTGTTAAAGCTCACAGTATAATTTATGGCACGATCATTTCGTTGGCAGCTTCTACTTCTCTTTGAGGCTAATGGAAATCTACTATGGAAAGCGTGAGCAGAACCTAAAGAACTTGCTGTCTCTAATGCACCCATGAATGCTGGAGCTTATCAATGTTAAAATGGGTTATCATCATACAGAGTAACATTTCTGGTCAGGCAATATTTCTCTCTCTTTCTCTCTCTCTCGCTCCCCCTTTTCTCTCTACGTTTGTTATCCTGCAGGAATTACTTTATAGATGTTTAAATCAAGCAAAAGAAATCCAAGAAATATCTGAAAGGCTCTTATAATACATCTCAACGTGTTCAACATATTCTTTACAGCTTTTTATAATTACTTTTCTACTTAATTATGGAGAAAGCAAAGCTTTTGATAGTATGAATCGAAAGCGATCGTATGTACATATACATTCATGATAATATTTCCGTGAGAATATTTTGATTTCTAAGGCCTTTAGATTTTCTGCAAACAACCTGCTCAGATGCATTCGCACGATTCATCCCGCGAATCAGTTTTCTTGAGGGAAATTCTGCTGGAAACGGCACGAGAGATTTATTCGCGACGCAGGCAGACATGTACGATAACAAAATATCGGAATTATGAATCTTTCATGGACGGCAATGCTCCCGCTCCGACGAAATTGAAACGGGACCGAAGTGCTACAATAAAAAGCAGCCCGACTCGAAATGGCATCCTTTCACAGCTGCGCCAATAATTGATCGCTAGAACGTAGATGAATGTCTATTGACGTTGCACGAAAACGCAGGATAAATACCGTTGCGAACAGTCGAGCCAGCGCATATCTCCAAGATCGATTTTGCTCCGACCATACATAGAGAGAGAACAGTACAGTCGCGCCCAGTATACCGTGTATCTTCCACGAAGTGGTTTATCCGTCTACGGAGGAACTCCAACTCGTTTACATCGTGCAACGAGTAATTTTCTGTCATAGGGAGACTCTTTAAGCGAGCACACACGTGAACAACAGTAGATTTTATAAATGGATAAAAGTTTTCAATGGAGGGAACGAGGTAGAAGGAACTTCGTATAACGGAAATGGGAAAGTAGGTCTCATGGAAACCACTGATTAATCTTTCGCGGCGCCTCTTTCATGCCTCACTGAAAATACGTAAAGGGTAATTTTGTTATTCTATAAAAATAGCTGTCTGCATTTATAATTTTTGTCAGAAAGAAGTCCTTTTGTATAATCAGGCCAGTCGTTAAAATAAATAAATGACTGTATGTTGATTGAGACTGTATATTGTTACATTACATTCCTTTTATTGAGAAAGTTCTTTAAAAGTAATTTAATAATGTAATAATTAAGCTAAATGAATTCACTAATAAGTAATTATTGATTGTAAAATATAAATTCGTAAAAGGAAGTATTCTTGATACTTTCTTTTATTGATAATTTCTTATGTAAAGTAATTTTATTGTTATATTTCATAAAGCAATACATGAACTTGTAATTTATATTAGATTTAATACTCTTCTATTACAATTATAAAATGCAATTATAATTTGTTGACTGATTATTAAGAAATGATTTTTATTGTCATTTAAAATATACACACACATATCAGATATTAATTCAGATTTACATTTTTCAATGAAAAATTTATTTAATATAAAATGGAAAGAGAATTAGGAAGAACCTCTACAGTTAATTTCCTTTTTCATTATTTTTTTTATTTCGCTCAATGCTCTCTTCATTATCTATGTTTCTATACTGCGAGTAAGTAAAATCAATACTTCTGCAGTATGAAACTTCATAAAGCTAAAGAACGAACAGCCCCCATCGAAAGACTTCTCTCTATTAATTTTTATGTCGCTCGAACCGTTACATTTCTGGGCAAATAAAACTTCGCGGGAATTGATTTAGACTAGAAATAAATTCGTGAATTTATTTTGAAACATACTTTAAAATCCCTTTGTGCAAGAGGAAGGATTAACTTTCTCTCTGTCTCCCTCTGCTTCTCAATTATCAATCTCTCACAACATCGTATCCGCATCGACTTTACGGAGAAAAAAAAGATAATAACAACGCTACTGACGCCAATGATGTGAAGCTAGATGAACAAGCGAGACAAAGTAGGGCAATTTACATAGAGCGTCCGATCAAAGTTCTCTCTGATCCAGCGATAGAATATTATCAGCAAAAATGGCGGCGATAAAAATCTGACGATATCAGCAACTTTAAAAAATATCACTTAGGCCTGATTGCACCAACCTTACTTTGATTTTAAGCGAGGCTTAAAACTCGCTCTGTTTTTCTTTCGGCTTTAAAACGAGACGGAGAGAATTGTAAGTCAAAGTAAGGGTGTTATTTCATTTGTGCATTTTTTTCGTATGACAAATGTATACAAAACAGAGAAGTCCTCGAATCTTTCTATCCCATAACCAATCAACCAGGCTTGAAAAATTGATCATTCGACAAAAACAAATGAAATATCATCCTAACGTTGGTGCAAACGGGTCTTAGTCCTAATTGATACAGTGCATGTGTACGTATTTCCTTATTAGCTTAAATCATCTGCGATAAGTTTAAGGTATTTCATCAAAACAATATCGTTGTCTTTAAACTATGATTTTCTTGTTATTTTGTTGAATTTACTATACACGCCAGAAAATCAGGAAAGCGGCAGGGGACATAATCTTCACCCGAAACTCATTTCCGGAGATAATCCCCGGATAAGAACATTATTCTGTTGCCCTATGCATTAAAAAGGTCACCACCTGTTAAACGGGTTTATTATCACAAAGCGACGGTAATTCGTTTTGTCGCCCGACATTGTATAATAGTGCATCGCAAACTAATTAATATCTTAACATAAAATTAACGCATGGTTGATAACTTCATTAAATTTAAATATTCTCGTCACTAAAAGGTATCACAGATAGTACAATTACTGTTAATGTAATAACATTATTTTACGAATGGTAAGCTAATATTTTAAAACACTTTCAAAAATTCGGATAAAAATATGAACGCTTGAAAATAAATGAAAAAAAATTTGTAATCCTATAATGTAATCCTGTTGTTTTTGTGTAAACTATGCTGGACATACTGTCTCATTTAGTTTGTAGAACGAATAATGCTTATCAGATCAGCTGTCTGCCGTCATTATTCTCTCATGTAATTAAACTATGCAACTATTGCAATCATTGCAAAGACGAGAACTGCACACGTGTGCAAAATTTTATTCTCAATCTAAACGCTATTTATATTGAAATCTCTTCAAGTCACGCTATGAATTTAACTTATTTTTTATTAAATTGTTTTTAAAAGAATGTTATTAGATAGAGCAGAGTATGAAAAATATAATTGCTTTTTCCTGCAACGAGAGAGCGATAACTCTTATCGCAGAGTTACAGGCGCCTGTAGACGTTAATCTTGCGCTCGCTGCGAGAAATGCAACAGCGAGACGAGTGCATGCAATACCTTGTCTCACACTATGCTAATCCAGCTTCAATGTCATTTTTCTCTTTTGACGAAACAACAGAAACATCGCTTCGCTCAGAATAAGCTCCTAATAAATAATGTGTTAACTACTTCTCGGAGCGAATTAAAGTCTTACGTAACGTATTATCCGTAAATGTATCTTATCTAGCGGAGACGATAACTGAATTTCGCGAATATCGACACACTTGTTACTCAACTTTGATGTCGTTACACTCCCTCAACATCGCAACAGCGAAACGCACTCACTGTTTATTCGAAATCAATTATTTATCGTCTACTGCATGGAGCGAAAGACGGAAGTATATAGATAGATAGAAGAGAGGTGAGATTACTGAAGTAAATTGGCTATTGCTAGTGAGCAAACGTAATCTATGTTATAATATAATAATCAATGTAATTTAAATTGCATTCCATCCGCAGGATGGATAATTGAGAGAGATTTAATTTATGTAATAAAACATTAAAAAAAGATGCTTACTTTATATTGTTTTATTATATTTGATGTTTTGGAGTTGCTAATTATTTCATTTGTTTTATCTTAAAGGTAAAATAGGACACTATACATACAAAAATTTTTTTATTAAGATAGTATTAATGTATGTGTATATGATTATTACTGCGTTATGTGACCCCTACTTTCTTTCTTCTATATCTCTAATACCGAGAATATTCTCACGTAGAAAAGATTATTAATCTTTTTGCGGTACGACAGCCATCTGTGGTTTAAATGAAATCGATGATATTCAATTCGATTATATCAATTATATTACTTTCTTAATTTAATTTTACAGGATCTCTCTTAAATATTAAACAATAATATTAAATTGTTAGAAATAATACACTAATACATCGCATTGCCATTTCTTACATTAATGTATTAATCAGTGCACTTTCGTACATTGCGCTTGTAAGCACACATTTGATTTATTTCTTTTCCTATAGACATGCCATTATATTTGTGCTTTTAAACAGCGAGGTACCACACATTGCACTTGCGAGCTCGTGTTTGATTTCTCTCGTTTCGTTCCGCGCTCGTCGCCACGTTTCTTCTTCTCGTTCCTTGGGGTTGTACATTTTTAGCTTTTACACCAATGGCGCCAAGTGAAGCGACGCGAATTCATCGCTTAACAGCAACTACAGGCCATGGAATTTCGCGTACATAACGCGCGCCTCTATTTCTTATCGGCTGCGAAAAATTCGTGTCTCGTCGAGACGAGATGCGTTAAGAGATCATATCTTCTTTTATTCGTTGTCCTCGCGAAGATTAACAAACCTAATGATACAATTTCCAAAATATAGAAAAATATATATTATAGAAAACTGAATTTACGCTCATTCAGACAATATTTGAAACTGCAATATATTCAAATCAAAATTTTTGATTCAACTTTAGTTCTGAAGTCAACAAATATTTTCTAAATTTGAAACTTTACGTCACAAACATCTATGGTCCACAGCACTTGACCTGACTATCGAACAAACTTTCATTTTGAATTTTCAGGCATTGTTAAGCACATTTGACTCAGCGCCAATTGTGCATGACGTACCTATTTGCCAACTCGAATTCAATTGCGTTATACACGTTTAGTTAAACTTCTGTTAACTATTTATATAAACGGCGCAAATCAAGGTGTGAAATTGTTTGTATTGTTAAAACATTGTTGATATAAATAAATTGCATCTATTCATGAATTATTATGCAATCTCTTTCTTTTCTTACATCAAAAGATGTATTACAAATTGTTATAAAAGATTTAATACACGTGATTTTTGTAACAATGTAAATCTTCACAATAGATTTTACTTTTTCAACAAAATTAATATCTATAAAATATTTTGAGTTGATTGCGAATGACTCAATCACGCTTAGCAAAATAGAACAACATAGTTTGCATTAAGAATGGTGTTATTAATTACAAAATATTATTATAAAGTCTGTTTCATTAAACGTTCGAAACAGGATACTCGATGTACAACGGCAGTGACAGAAACCAATCATTCGTTAGACGTTACCACAGTAGAAGCTCCTTGACACCGCAGTAGTAACATCAGCTCGAGACGCGTCTCGAGCTGACAGAAATGGTTTATGTCTACCATTAGTTAGACGCGCACGTAAATTTTGTAATCGCTTAGAACTGAAATTTCTAATTATTGTTACACTAATAAATAGGCTTCATGTGATTTCAGAATATCGAATGTCAATAATTAAATTCTGACAAACAAAATATACGCAAAAAAGATATCTAATTAATATATTGATTGTAATCGAGCAACAATATAAATAATTTCTTTAGCGTCCAAATATAATATAATTTATTATCTATTTCATTTTTCATAAAATTTTTTTACAATATAAAATAGAAATTAGTACAACTTAAAAAAATAGAAACTATTTGCACAGTTTTTCATAAAATAGGAACCATCTACATAATTTTTTATGATTTTTTAAGATAGAAACTATCGAAATGCAACTTACAACAATTTATTATCTAGTTTATTTTTCGAGAAATTTTTTTATCAAATAGAAATTGTCGGAATGAAACATTTATTTGCAATAATTCAATATGAAAAAGTAGAATCTTTTAACGCTAAACAGATTATTCGAAATTTCGACGAAATTTGACCTATCACCATTTAGCATTCGATTATCGTTATCTGTCGTCTATACCAACCCAAGTCTACATCAAAGCCGATTGTTAAAGGGATTGTGCCGAGGCTAAATACACTCCGAGGTGACCCATTAGATCACCAAGCCAGAGTTCTGATTAGGAATGATCCGGTGCCTGGAAATGGTGCGTATTGTATGTATATGACAGCCGTTTGATTTTACAGCACCCTTGTCTACCCGACGAATCCTTGATTTCCACCTCTATACATCTATTATAAGCCCTTGAAGCCTCACAATAGTCCAGTGTGTAACCAACCGAAACTGGGGGTAATTCCGCGTAGGATAGGGACGAGGAAGCCAAAGCAACTCGATCGACAAGTACATTCCAGATTCGTCTAATCGATGGGAATCGTGAACGAGTTGAGCGAGTTTAGAGCGAATTTAGTTTCCAAAGTGAGCAGTAACATTTCCTCTGAGACGATAGAACATTCTTAAAAGAGCGATAAGAACTAAAAGAATAATAAAAGAAAAAAAAGATATCAATATTCCTGAAGCAAACTTGCAAGAAGTTTTAATTCTTATCTTAATTTTTTGACAGTTCAATGATTAAATTGAAAAGTTGAAATTGAATATTAAATTATATTGTTTATAAATGTAAGGATCTTTTTTATAAATGTAAGGATCAATTGTTATTTTGAAAGAACATTTTTTATAGCAAAAACATTGAAAAAAGATACTAAAGATAAATTCGTGAAACCGAGGGGACTTGAAATGTTAGGAGTTCACTTTAAGAGGGCTCTTCGACCTTCGTAATTCTATATGAACTGATATTTGTAGTTTAAGAAAAACTATAAACCTTGAAAGAAAGCTATATGTAAGATTATTATATAGAAATGCCATACACACACAGATAGCAATAAAAATTACTTTAAATAATTTTTAATACTAATTCACTTATAAAATTTAGTTTGAGATGTCCTATGATTATTTTTCTTTACGTAATAATACAAGATATCTTTGCCTCTAAGCGTGATCATAATCATGTGTGTTATATATTATATTATTTTCTAATATATATATATGATAATATATATATGATAAAATGTTTTTTAGATACACACACAC
>NW_012130082.1:87560-101587 GCF_000143395.1 Atta cephalotes
ACGCACACGCACACAAGTGAACAGTTAGTGATAAGTTAGTGACTTAAAAAAATTTTTTTTACCAAAATTCAATTTATTTTTCAACAGTCTTTTTTTAAAAAGTCACTAATTTATCAAATTGTCCATATATAATTGTACACATATATATATATATATATATATAAACGTACATATACATTTATAAATATTGTGATAAATCCGATTAAATTTGTCTTCATTAACAATATATACTTGGGCAGTTTGGATATCTCATGTTGGGTCATTGTGGCGAGAATCTATCTTAAATAAATAAATACTCGATACTTCTCTCGTGGGTACACTTCTACCGAAAATATCGCAAGTCGTTGATCGTATATGTCTTTCATTGGTCCCTCGTGAAAAGTCTTATTTGCGGTCTTTGATTGAGCACCGTTTATTCCAAACTCGTCACAATTACCATTAAACATGAATGAAGAAAAGGAAAAATTACGCGTGAATGATGCCTTTTCCGTTCTTCGTCCGAAACATCGAGCCAGAATGCCTGGCACGAAACAAACGACGCGGCTCATCGATAATTCATTACCATCTTCCATCAATTTCTTATCTTGGCATGCTCTACGATCCGCGAGGGATCGCCCCTCGTAATCTCTCTGATGGAATCGGCTTGCGGTTTGACGAGGGAAAGGGAATGCGTGCTATTATGACTCGGCAAACTCTCTTTTTCTGATATTTTATACAAGGTATTTCTAAATAAGTACGAAAAATTTTAGGAAATTATTCTTTGTCAAAAATTAAGAAGAATTTTTTATATAAACATATATTCTTATATCCCTCTCTTAGGAGGAGTCATATTTTTTTTTAAAGGAGAGATAAAACTTAAGTTTTTTTTCCAAATTTTGAACAAGTTAGAAAAATGAAATTTAGTAGACATTTTCTAGTAAAAAAAATATTTATTAATATCTTTTATAAACAAAAATTTTTCCATATAGTAGTACAATCTTCCAAGAGGTATCTTGAAGACGTCCAGAGGACGTATATCTTTTTAAGGACGTCCTTCGGATAAATGTGCTATATGGATTATTTTTATCTCTCCCCTTGAAGAAGTGTAACTTTTTAAAGAGGAGTATAGGTCTACATGTTTTTTACATAAAAACTCTCCTTAATTTTCAACAAAGAATTATCTCCTAAAATTTTTCGCACTTATTTAGAAATAACCTATATAAAACCATTTAGATATGAGATATTTCAAATACAATACTATGTATCGGTAAAATATTTCGCGAATTCAATTACGTGAAAAATATTTAAATATATCTGAATGTGTTGTATTTATATCGTTTTCTACCGTTCTATATATTGTCCATTTTTACTAAAACTTTAAATCAATTTTCTGTTACTTAAATTATTACGACAAATTTAGGAACGCTTTAATCTGCAATCTCTAATTTCGTGATTGTATTGAGAACCCTGTAATCGAATTAATTTCAACGACTCCAATTCGAAAGAATTTACTAATTTAGCAGAGAATTAAAATGATTCCATTGCAATAGCCAACGGGATAATAACTTATTACCAGATTCACGAAAAATCGAGATAAAAGAATCGTAGAAATTAATTAATGCAAATCCAATAATTGCTTACATTTCGTTCTATTAAATGAACTACACAATTGGACGCGTCGAATGACATAATTATGATAATTACGTTCTTACAAATAAAAAATGTCGGCACTGTGCATTCATCATATCTTTTTTTTTGTAGAAAAGACATGATGAAAGTATCGCGGAAGCAGGAGACACTCTTTGACTACCTTCATTTTTCATAAATTTTTAGTCACAGATACGATTTTTCACGAACCTGGGAAGTACACTTCCGGGTTTGAAAAATGCTATTCGCGAAAGAAAATTTACGGACGGCCGTAACAGCGTTGTTGGCTGCAGTAAGAAACCGGTTTCAAGAAGATAAGACAGGAATCCACTTTAGGACAATGTACTTCTCTATTATTGGACAACAGGAAACTGCCAATATCGAAATTATACGATTTATGAAAGAATCACCGAAATAATTACATAATATATACGCTGTATATTCATAATCTATTCTTATTAACATTAATTACTTATTTATATTATAAAATCTATATCTGGAAACGTAATCAATCATGCCTTAATCCTCTCTCTATTTAAAAAAACATAAAACAATGTAACAATTAAAATAGCAATTAAATAAATTAATAGTGAATACTTTACAGACCAATTATAATTTTTGCAGACTTGACAAAAATGCTGCTTAAGAATAAAGAAGCAGAAATAAAATGGCAATTACATATAAGTATTTACATATAATTACATATAAGTATATGTAAAGATAGTGAGTAATAGAAGTACTTTAATATCTATGTTGCAGCTTGCAATAAAACATACTATGGCGATGTGGGGAAGACGTACGATCTGGAATTGCATCGACCGAAGGAAGATAAGGTGCCTTACATTTGCAAGCTTACCTTCAACGCGCCAGGTGACGATTTCGGTGATATCGTGCAGGTGAGTCGTTGAAACATTTGAGACATCCAATTATTGGATATGAGAAGATTCAATATTCTGTTATGTATTGTAAAAAGCGTCAGACGATTTATTCATGTACTATCAAAAAGAGCGCGACTGGGAAATTTTGCAATAAATTACGCTACACTGAATCAAACTTTAATTATAGTATGCATTAACGAAGTAACGAATAGTTCGATGAAGAAACGAAGAAAACAGAATGGCGTTGGATTTATGTAACAAATTAAATTCTGAATACTTAAGTTTTTATCGAATCGTATATATATTAAGAAAATTGTGCAGAGAGTCTCAACAAATGATTATCTTTCTCGCACAAGCAGAACGGTTACTTTCGGGAAATGCGTTTCTCGAATTCTTCTCTCTCGATGGAAAAGTTTTAAATAAATTATGTAGCCAATCGCAAACCAGTTACATTGGATAAAGAAAATTTAAATTTTAACTCTCCGTCAGTAATGTGAAATTTTTGTCCTTCGTACACAACCTGTCTTCAGTACAAACTTTTATATTGTATCTAATTTCATATTTTAAAAATTTAAAACAATTTTTACAAGATGTCTCGTAAGAAGTTGCTGAAACTAATTTTAAACGTACATAGGGAATAGAAAGAATAAAATAAAATATAAAATATTTTTTAATAAAGTACATTTTATTTAAATATAAAGTACAGTCATAAATATTGTATCATTTGATAAATGTTTGAAAATAAAATGCCAAATATATCGCATTTTTTTCAACAAAAGAAACGTTAAATAAATTTCTATAAATTTTCGAAATACTATATCGTTAAGTATTTAGCATTTTGAAAATATATATTACTAAGATTGACAATATTTTTATAAACATTTACTAAATAAATATAAAATAACTAAATATAAAGTAACTAATAATAAAAATAATTCTGATTGCTTTTACTTTATATATAAATAAAACTGCCAAACATCCTCTATTAAAAAATATTTTATTTTTCCTATTCTCTATATACGTTTAAAAATAACAGCTGACTACTTTCAGTAACTTCTTATCAGACATGTGTGTGATATTTATAATTATGAAAGCTTTAACAATAATTTTTACTATCATATAGAAATTGGATTATATTTTATTTATTTTTTAGAATTTATTTACCAGAATTTGTAATAAAAAAATCAACTATGTCTTTAAAGTTCAACCTTTAAAGTTCAATATTCTAGGCAAGGAATTAATTAATTGACATAACAATTAACAATTCCGAAACATTAACAATTCCGAAAAACGTCACTTTTACTGATTCATTTCTCGTATGGCAATGAAGGAAATTATTTTTATTCGGCTCTCGTTGAGGAATTAAAAGTGGAATTTTTAATTCGGTCGCGTCTCTTCCGACGATTACATGAAACTGAAAAACTACCGTACACCGAGTTTCCGAGAGCGCGAAAACTTTGTCGAGTGCACAAAAACTCTTTTGCCTCCAGCTGTCGAATTATTTGCGCAGCAATATTTGCTAGCTTTCTCATATCTGCATAGCGCAAGTCATGAGAATCCCTTGTACATGCCGGTGGTCTGCGTACAGATGTTTACTGGTCGTCAAAGAAGCCGCAACCACGCTAAAAGTTACAATGATGTAAAACAAAAATGTGCGGCAGCCAGGCAGAATTGCATCTGACAATACACTTAAGTTAACACAATTCATGAGTTTCTGCTTATTCTTCTACTTGAATATCATTTATTTTAATTACGTATACATGAATAACAAAATAAAAAAGTTTTTAAGAAATAGTAATAAAAAAATAGTACAAATAATTAAGATTTAATTGATGATCACATAATCTTAAAGTATTTCATTATTGATATAATTCTAATGATATAATTGAGGCAATTCATGCATTATTCATAATAAGTACTTCAAATCTTTATCACATCGACGTTCACGCCTGCAAACTGCTTTCTATCACTGTCAAAGCGAGACTTGCCGATGTTTTAATCGCGTAGGGTGGACGGGCGGAATGAAAAACTGTACGGACTATCAATTGCTGACAGTTTGAGCAATGGTCGATGACGCCGATACGAATTTATTTGCTTGGCATCGTGTAAAAAAGAAGTTTCTACAGTAACATCACTCATTCGTTTTATTTTCGACTACGGAACTTAGTCGTTAAAGTTGTATGGAATACAAACAAAAGAAATATTTAAAAAATTTTAATTAAAAAAAATGGAAAATATGTATTTAGTAAAACAAGTGTCATTTCTGCAGGAAATTTCACAAGTTACCATAAATTAAAATATGAGATTTTAGCAACCTTCTTTTAAGTTTTGCTCTCTTGCATTACATTAATTTTTTTTACGATACCACTCAGAAATCCTGTCTCTTAACTTAAGTAATAGGGCCATGACACACAAAAAGACTTTGGCAGTAAAACGTAAGCAAATCCAATAGTCTTGGGTCACAAACCTTGTTTTATGCTCGATCCATAATCTTGCTTTAAAGAAGCCTCAAGTTATAAGTCAAAGGAATTAAGTGATAATAATTTTTGTCTTTAAATTGTTTTTGCGTAATCTTTAGGCTTTAATCGTTAGATTTAAGCGAATTGCAAAACCCAATTTTTACGGCTTAAAAGCATAAGCATAATTCTGCGATCGGTATATCGTCACTTAAAACTTAGAGCTTACGGTTTACGGTTTCTTAAATTGTTGTGAACGTAATCATATGTTGATTTCCTTCTTATGTTTTATTTCTTATGTTTTACAGCTTAAGCTTTTTGTGTATAAATGATCCTTACTTATCATTTGTTCGACGATAAGTTTCACGACATGTTTTTTTATTGCAGTTGACCTTCGATAGCTTTACTCTAGGCAAATTCGTATCGTTCACCGCGGCAGGATGTCCCGACGGGTCCCTGCAAATCTCGGAAGTGGAGCGTCCCGACGTCGGCGGACTTTGGTGTGGCACGTCTTGGGGACCCGCAATCTACTACAGCGAAACACCCAGCGTCTCGATCATCCTCAAGCTACTCAGGCTCAGCAAAGATCAGACGGGATTCAACTTCGACTTTAGAATGGCGTACAAGATGATCAAGAAGTCCGACGCGGTGGTACGCTACGGAAATCCCTTCGTCGGTAGGTGATCAGTTTTCGATTACAAATTTCGAGCACGTTTATCGAAGCTTAGTCCACGTACACGTTCGACGTTTATCCTGCAATAAATTTCGATAAGCATCGTATATTATTTGAATTGAAATTAGTTTCGGAATAAGTTAGAATAAGTTATTTTCAATTTACAAATATTGTCTGACTAAAATTTAACAAAACTTTTTGTTTGTTACGATTTATTCTATTTTACATAAATTGTTATTACTATTATTATTTTAAACTATATGTATATTATTAAAAATTTTTAATGTAGAAAATATTATAGACTATTACGTTATTTTTATTGTCTATAATATATTGTCTATAATATGTTATATAATATGAAATTATAATTATATATTTATATGATTTTTTATTCTTTGGGATTTTATAAAATATATAAGCCTTCCGATTTTAAAGACATTTATTTGTGACAGTTTTAATGTATGTTTTAATTCAACTATACAAATTCTCATCTTGATTGATTAATAATACTCGAATATATTTCCCGAGTAAATACTTGAGGGATTATTCCAAGTTTGTACTTATCCTGTTCGCAAAATTGCACGGCGATTAAAATTGCGCAGACAAAGAATTTCCCGATATTTTCGCCGATGATTAAAATTCCAATGTCACGTGGTCAGGAATAACACAGGTCGTCGGGACGCCGGCGTCGACCGAGCGCACGTCCGCGGAGTACGCGAACACGTCGATGGCGATGCCGGTGCAAATGGTCGAGCAACACGTGCCATCACCTACGAAACCAAGCTCCGAGCAGTTCTTAGGGGACCTAATATCCGGGACTTATTGCTCCCGTATATTCACCGACTGCGACCGGAAGAAGTGCAGATTGCAGTCGCCTAACTTTCCCGGTCTCTATCCTCGCAATCTCACCTGTTATTACGCGGTAAGGCTCGCTTAAATTATTGTCATACTTGGCAAAACGTGGTGCGCTTTTGTCCTATATTGTAATTAAAAAAAAACATTATAAAATAATAATAATGATTCAAATAATATTTGTAATATATTCGTATAATATAAAACGAGAAAAAAAGGCTGTACAAGAATTAAATCATATAAATGTAAAAATTAAATTAATATAAGCCGATATAAGATATATATTTTTTTATTATAATAAATAATTTGATACATATGTATATAATGAAGTAATAATTTTACAAACGTATATCTTGTGTCAGCCTATATTGGCTTAATTTTTATCTTTATATGATTTATTATTAATAATGTTAATATCATAGTAAATTTGTCGTAGATATTTCTGCAGTTGTACAGAATTTTTAACAGTAACGCGCAATCTCGGTAACAATACACAAAAAATTGGCTGCTCATTAGGGAAACGCTTTCGTCGTGTCGGATGTATTGTTAGCATAATGTATCATCGTCCGAATTAATTTGCTCGTTGTCGAGCAGATGCGCGGCAGTGATATATGATCGACATAGTCAGACGGGGAGCCTTTCCCTAGAGTCTTGACACCGCTCATATTTCTGTTTCAAGCAGACACACCTGCGGCGGAGAGAGAAAAGTCGTAAAAATGATTCCCTTTCTCTCATACGCGGTTAACAAATTTTCGGACGGTCTCTTGCCTGTAACCATTATTTTCTCTTAACATCTCACGGCACCGCGCAGGTTTGCTGCCCCTTTTCGTCACGTAAATCAACGCGAACGACGAGTTTCTGGTCGGTATAATTTTTTTTCACAGGAAAGATTCAAAATTGGTCAGTAGCCAAGCACAAAGTTGCTAAACGCGAGCAAAACAGACTGGCGATGTTTTTACAAGAAATTGGAAAGGCGCCACCAAACTTTGTTTTTATCGTAAATTTAATTAAAAAGAATAGAAGAAATTTAAAATTCTTTCTTCCTTTTTATTATTCTCTTTCAGTTTTATTCTTTTTTCCTTATTCTCTTCTCACTTGTCTACTAGCGTTGGTAAATAATCGATTTTATTTCATATAAAAGCTGTAATTTATCATCAAATAAAAACCACTGGTAATAATGTCAACATCCTTGATGTATTATTGGGAATCGACGTCGCGAAACTAATCAACCTTCTATTCAGTCATTCCGGAGTCGATAGGTGAAATAGGTGAAGATTCTGCTAGAATTTACGGCCTCCGTTTCAATGCTGGAGATGGTCATTTATTCTTCTCGTATACAACTAGACAGACAGACAGACACTCGTGGGACTTGCACTAGATAGACTTCGATTACGAGAGAGGAAGCAATTTTCATCGGTGTATTTCTACCGAAAGTTTATCTTATTCAGAAACTCTGTTACAACTCTGTTCTATTCTATTATATCGCACACTAACTCAGCACGATGGAGTTATCGATATCTAGATATAGATCGATTCAACAATTTGTTATTGTCATTTGTTAATCATTCTACTTTTAATCTTTAGACTGTCGGGAAAGTCATTTTTGTGGCTTTTGAGTGTAGTTAGTATTGAAAATAACACTGTTTTTGGTTATTATTTTCAATACTAATATTGTATTAAACATAACTGTATACATGTTTCTCAAAATATATTTAAAAAATATAAGTATTGAAAAATATACAAAAAAATTAAAATA
The DNA here is from genome assembly GCF_000143395.1 of Atta cephalotes. Classification (NCBI taxonomy): domain Eukaryota; kingdom Metazoa; phylum Arthropoda; class Insecta; order Hymenoptera; family Formicidae; genus Atta; species Atta cephalotes. Next base: position 95,802 of record NW_012130082.1, read on the forward strand.
TATTAAAAAATTATAAAATAAAAATTATAAAATAAAGAAGTAAAAAAAATACAAAAAATTTAAAAAAATACAAAAAAATACAAAAAAATTTTTAAACCAAACAAAAAAGAAAAGTCAAAAAGGAGCTACAAATTTTCTACGTTCATGTCATTAACTTTGAATAAAGGAAAATTCTGAGTCTATACGTTTATGTTGTCAATATTGCGCTTAGAGCTCGAAATTTTATTAATCTATGCTCAGAATTGGAATCAGCGATACCAAAAATCCCCAAAATACACTATTTTTGAGAAAATAAACATTTTTTATATTTAATTGTATGTCCTTGCCGGAAAAGCCACTTTTGTGACTCTGCACAAATCTCGAAATTTTACACCATGTGTATGTTACTTATACAGAAAAATTTTTGAAAAAAAAGAATCACTATTTTAATGAAAAAATGTCGGCAGTTTAAAGATTAATCGCAAAGTGTATGTGTAAAATTTAAAATTTATTTTTATATTTAATATATATAAATGTATACAATTTGTTTTAATAGAGCACTATCTGTTATTCTAATTGTAAGAAAAATTATTACTATCGGACGACATTTTTCAAGAAAGAATAAACAATTAATTAATTTTATTACTGAAACTTTGTAATGAATCCATTAAATCTATTTAAAATATATTTTTTAAATAAAAGAAATTAAATGAAATTTTTAAAAATAAGAACTTCGACTTTGCATATGAAAAATGAGTAAAAAAAATTTAAATTGATGCTAATATTCGGTGTAAAATCTTATAACACTTACATTTACATTTATATTTGAATTTCAGCGATGTCGCTGAAGGAATATAAATGAAATCATGCTACGCTGTGCATAAATGCAACACACGAGATGCATTTAAAGATTACGATAAGAAATTCTATCATGCGACAAGAATAGAAATTTCGTATAGGTACGAATAGACTGATTCATATTTCGTGTAGGTGAGACAGCACGAGGTGCCTGCGGGCAAGCATGCTTTAATACACGTAAAACAGCCCCGAGGCCAATTGGTAGCTGTAAGAGCGCGACCAGCAACTCAGGCCGAGGCGCCACCTCGGGAATTGCGTCTCTGGCAAGATTGCGACGTCGTTCAGGTACGTAAAACCACAGCGAAAATTGGATTAGCTGTTATAAATTCGAGACAGAAACAGAGAAAGAGAAAACATCCGGCTGTAACGCTGGGCAACGTGACCAGTATACTAAGCAGTCGCGCTACTTTTGCATAGTGATCTCCTGCCAGAGAAAGAAACTTTCAGTTTTGCATTCTTTGTCGCTATTGAAAAAAACCAAATGCGAGGTACTTTCATCCCAATAGACGGAGTCGAATGTAATCGCGAATCAAAGAATTAAACGCAGCCACACAAGTTTAACTAAACACCCCTGCGGTGATTTATTCTGGGTGAGGGCTCTACAAGGCTTCCTGCCCGTTTCTTTTAAAATAATTCGCTATGCCTTCCCAAAGTATAAAATTTTTTTTACTAATATTGTTAATGTAATGTTGAATTTTTTACAATCGGGTGATCTTAAAATATAACATTTAATGATTAGTGAAATAATTTTTATGATTATTATTAATAATTAATAAATAATTTCTTTAACGTTAAACATAATTTGGTAAAAATATGTTCACTTATTGTAATAATTGAATGAATTAAATATCGTTATTAAATATCGAAAATTACGTCGATTTCATATAATCTTCGTAGTTAGAAACTTGATCTAAATACGAAACTTTATTGTATCATTATCTATTCCTTCGAGAACAGAGAAATTTGTCTTTATAGGACTACGTAACAGTGTATGATGGATACACCACAAGGGAGCCCGTGATCTTAAAATTTTGTGGCGGTGGGGAGCCGGTGCCGGAGGCCATCAGCAGCGGTCCGGAAATCCTTGTGGAGTTTACTACCTCTCCTTATGGCACCTTCTTACATCCGACGCCTCCCCATTCTCTACATGGGTTTCAATTAGAAGTGCAAGTACGTGAGCAAGCTCTCTCCATAAATTGTATAATGGCCACCTTAATTAATGTCTAACATGTCCGTTCCTACTTAATCACCTCTAAAATTCAATGTTTTAGGTATAAATATAACATAACTTCAGAAAAAGAACTTTGGAAAATAAACTGCGTCTTGCATGAAAACGTTTTGATATTTTATACTATTTAATTGATTACACTGATTGACAAAATTTCACATTTCTTATGTTAAATCTGATAGGATGTTTCTTATAATATTTTCCCCACTGATTTCACAAATCTGTTTCCCAAATTTATGAGAAGAGCAAAGTTATAAATATAACATGCATTTACAAATTCCTCTATTATATCTTTTACTTACAATTAGATAAATAGATGATTTATAGGAAAGAATTATTGATTTCCTACTAAAGATATAAAAGGCTTTAAATAAAAATAAATCATTTTAATAAAAAAAAAATCTTCATACAAAGAAGTTATTATTAAATAAAATGTAAATTTAGTAGTTGTTATTAATTAAAATGTAAATTTTTAAAGGAGAGATATTGGTTTCCAAAAATTGGAGCTTGTAGGATAAATTTTAACTTAATTTTTAAAATCACAGCATGAAAAGATAATATATAAGAATTAACCAAAATCACTCAATTAACAAAATTATTGTTGATCAGTATTATCAATTAAAGCAACAAAATGTCGAGTGAAGAAAAATTTTTATATTTATCGCGATAAAGGTAAAACGAAATTAATTTTATTTTATATTTCTAGCAAAGTAACTCTCATCTTTAAAAGATTGAAATAAATAATTATTTTCGTATTACCGAAAAAGTCGTTTAGGTACTACTACTTTTATCTCGTTGATCGCACATAAAATCTAACGAGCTTCCGCTCGTTGAAGCAGAAACAACAATATCACAGACATTTGTGTAACTCTGTATAAAATTTCCTAACGACACACCGCAGCGAATGCATTCGCATCAGATAGAACTGTGAACACGCGATCGCTCGACCAATTCGAATTCACCCCTCCGGCAAGGGAGGGTGAAGCCCGGTTTTACCGAGACTGCACACAACATGAACGCGCGTCGGCTTCCAGGTCACGTTCGTAGACGCCGAATCACCGACCTATGCCAAGAATAAGCGTTGCGAATTCTGGCTAAGGGGCACCGGTGGCGGCATCCTGGCATCGCCACGTCACTCACTGCCAAGAAACAGCACCTGCCTGTATCATCTTCGTGGAGCTGGTCCCACTTTGCCGAGTCCGACGCCGCCGCGCCCACTACCAAAGTTTCCAGAACAAAGACCGGGTACAGTCTGGAGAAGACCAGCCCCGAGACCACCGCAGCCGCAATTCCGCGTCTGGCTATCTATCCTCAAATTCCACGTAGGCACCAGTCTGTCTAGCACCGACGAGGATTGCTCGACGACGCTGATGGTCTGGGATGGCGAGATGATGCCGTTATCGGAATGTAACGATGTTGCTTGGTAAATGATAACAAGTTTCGATTTGGCTATTAGGAGAGATATTTCTTATTTTATTTTATTTTATGTTAAGGGAATTACCTTATTTTACTTTCAAATTGATTATTACTTTCAGATTGATTATTATTATCACGTCAATTTTAGGAAAAATAGCATCGAAAAGACAAAAACAACTGTTGAGGATTTTCGAAATACTGTACATTAATTTTTTGCTTAATTTCCTTAATTCTATGAAAAGATCAATTTTTTACTTTAAAATGCATTTTGATTCATTTCGATGCAATTTTTTTCGAGATATAACAATTTAAAGATAATTCTTTTCCCATGTAACGAACTATCCAACAAAATTTTACCCTTTTTTTGCAACGCGAGTGACTGTCATTTCCGATGTATTTTTGCCTGTTGAACATGAATCCGTTAAAAATTGACGAAGATGTCCCAATACGTTGAAAAGGTAAAATAGAATCGAAATTCGAGTCAACGAGCCTTTTTTTTTATGAAAAATTGATGAAAAAGATATTCTAACGCATTAAAGAGGTAAATTCAATCGAAATTCGAAGCGAATCAAACAATGGTTTTTTGTTACATTTTTAAATTTGGCAATCACGTCACAATTTTGAGAAAAATGGTACCAAAAAAAATCATATTTTGGCCCCTTTAATGCCATTTTTCTCAAAATTGTAACGTGACAGTCAACTTTTGCCAACAGATTTATGCTTAACAAGCAAAAATACAATGGAAATAACTATTCGCACTCGTATTGCAAAATGATGTTCCAGAGTTATTAAATGTTTCGTCAATTTCATTGTGACACCCTCTCTTTCTTATTTATTTATTAATGATTAATATATTAATTTTCTTAATCTTTGATGATTTTCTCAATTACCAACGTCTAGTGTTTGTGAAAAGAACTACAGATTCAACATTTGTTTCAGTGAAAAGGAACGTCAACGTTACGCTGAAAGAATGGGCGATCCAATTCAACCCGTTCTTGCGCGTCCCTCGAGCAATACCACATTGTTAGCGAGATATTGTAAGGACAAAGTGCCGAAGACTTGCGATCATGCTATTCTACAAAACACCAGTCGTCCGTGTTCTTTGGTAGAAAGTTTCGTCTCCTCTGGCAGTAGTCTAACTATAGAAATGCGTATGATCGAGTCGACAGCGCTCAGGCAAGTGTTTAGTTTTTATTTGTTTTAACATGCTTATTAGCATCATTATTAAATTAATATTTAATGTAATTTGTAATACTATTTCCGACTTCAATTTACGATTGCCTTTCAAGTCTGACAAATCGAATCGGCGCACAGTTTATAGAACTAAAAAATATATTTGAAAAATTTAATTTTTTCGAATATTAAATACCGTTTACAACATCCGTTTCAACTATAAATATAGAATTCTTTCTTTTATTTGTAATATTTGTTTATCAATCTATTTTCTATTTATTTATTGCAGTATTTCATAAAATTTTTTCACTGCTGCTTAATATAGAAAACAAGCAATATCTTTTAGTATCACATTTTATTACAAAAAAATAATTAAATTATCAAAGAAATTTTAATATTCTTAATACTAAAAGTGAAATTAATGTTCGAATTAAAGCATCACTTATATTCTAATTTAGTCAGATTCACTAGTCTACTTAAAACTTTTAATACCTGTTTGCAAAGTTATATAATTTTCATGGCTTATTCCTTAATTAATTATACTCTAGAAATTTGAATGAACAAGTGAGAAATATCAATATGTTATATTAGTCGTAGAAATAATATTTTATACATCAAAAAATGATATATTAATTCTCTTTAACATCGTTAGTTCCAATCATTATTTGAACATTTTTCGAAAAATAGAAAAGAATAATAAAAATTGAAAAGAGCATCCATGTGAATGCAACTTCAAATCTGTAGAAAATTCGAAAACTTGAAAGATACACCTAAGATGTACCTAAGATATAAGATATACCTAAAACGTTTTACAACTTTTTTATTTTAATCAAAAAATTGATCAAATAACTCGGGGATCAAATAACTCTGAAAAAAATCTCGAGCGAACGTATTGACGATTTGTATCGGCAAATAGTAAAACGTTTAAGAAGCAGTGCTCCAACCTGTACTTGTCGTAATCTCGTGTTTCACTTATCGATTCGCTTACAACATTGTCGGATCGAACCGCCGGAGAGTTACAAGCGAATGCGGAAACGTTTTATAGAAATACGACGCGCAATATCTGCTACGGTAACACGTTTCATTCGTTCGCCACCGCGTGATGTTACTTTCTCACTCCTCTCTCTCTCTC
>NW_012130082.1:102089-107565 GCF_000143395.1 Atta cephalotes
CTCTCTCTCTCTCTCTCTCTCTCTCTCTCTCTCTCTCTCCCCTCCGTTACCTACATAGATTATTCATGAGAGATTCTCTCCCTTTTTCCTTTCCCTCACGCTGAAAGGATGGCGGAAATTCAGAGGAATGCCGAGACACGCGGCGACGGCGGCTTCCACATCCCATTTGCTTAATTTTACGCAGCTCTTTCCATCTTTTTTACTCCTCCTTCGCTTCTTTCCATCCGTGCGAAAGGTGTTACATTTATCTCTTGATTCGTTGCTCCACAAATATAAAAATTATTTAAATGAACTCGCGTGTCGCGCATGAGAAAATGTGAATTTTAATAACACGAAGAAGCAGATTTCATGAAAAATTTCAGGTGCGCTCGTATTTGCGTATCAATTTGTCGCGCTCACACCACATCGCGTTACGCGTTGTATCCATTCATGGATGTTAATCTAAATATAATGAAATAGCATGCTTTGTATGCTCCATTGAAAGCTTCTGTAGATAATTAATTTACAAATGGGGAGAGGAAAAAGTGCTGACAATCTGAAAACTGATTCAATATTATAACGGAATTGCTATTAAAAATGAGATTAAGCGCACTATTTGCGCGTATACATATAATAAAAATGTTCGCCTCTGTTGAATGGTAATTAAATCGACCGATTACATCGGTCTTTGTGACGTTAATCGGCAGAGTATTCGCATCACTCCCTGTTATTTTCCGTCGCACTCGTGCACGATAATTTCGACGATCCTTCAACGCGGACAAAGATTCAGATCGGCGATGAATAATTGAGAGTTGGTTTTTCCATGGCGGCGTGCCCGCCGATGACACACTCCGATTCACATTTCGCACGCGTTACATCCGTTTATCATGCCATGTCTGACGAGAGTATCTCCATGTCATCGTCCTCTTCTCTTTCTAACAATAAGTCTTTTTTCCCCTCTCGCACGTGTCTATCGATGTGTAGATACGGCGTGTTCGGGCGTGATAGCCGACAGTGAGTGACGTGCAATGCGGATGCATCGCACGGTCTAGTTAATCCTTTCCGCGCGAGGTAAAGCCTACCGGCGCGGCGCACGGCGCTTTATAATAAGCTCGAGCCGATTTAATAACATCTCCGCAACCGCCGGTGCAACGTCTCTCTTCAAGGCCCGCCGCCTTTCACAATCCGCTAGGGTTCGTCGATCTTCATCAGTGCACCGAACCCGCCTCCGGACAGGGGTGCCTATTAACCCTTTCTCGCGCGCTGTTATTGTCACGTTGATACATACGTTCCCGCATGAGGTTTATCATCATTCCCGGGTTTAATTTGTCGTTCGACGAAGTTGGAGATGTTGCGTTATCATTACGATGATGAAGATTTATCGATTATAAAATTTTTCTCTTATATCTTTGTTTCGCGAATTAATCTTATAAATATATAAAATACATGGGGGGAAGAAACAAGAGGGCGTGGCTTCCTTAAATTTAAAGAGTAAAAATAATTACAAAAATATTTATTTACGAATTATGCTTAACGAGTACTTACAAGAAATTAATTTTGAAAAGAAGAAAGAATTATATTAATATAAAATTATATTAATATAAAAACAAATCTAATAATCCACACTACTTGACTATTTTTTCCTTCCCCCGAATTAAAAAATTTCAACATTTGGCCCTTCTTAAACAAAAAATTCTGTTGGCTACGGCCCAGATAGAATATATTTTTTTTATACATCTGATTAAATTTACTTTTCTTAAAATTTTATTTTAACATAAATTTATTGAGTTTGATATGATTTTTTTCCAGACCTGTAAACTTTCGTGCTATGTATGAATTCGTCGATCTTCACCAGGATGGCGATCCTTACGGCAGCGGTCCGTGTTCTCGCATTTTCTACAGTCGGACTCGAGACCATTATTCAGATCGTAAGTTTCAAGGACCGCGCGACATATTCCTATATGGTCGTGGAGGATCGAAGAACATAAGGTAAGAGCTGTTATAAAAGCAAATTAGAGATATCTTTAAGTAAAAAAAGACATTCATTTGAATTTGCTTATCGAAATATGCATTGTTGTACAAGATTTTTATTAATTAATTTCAGTAATTGCCAAGTACGTGAATCTCGTGTATTGAAATTTATTATGAAATTTATAATATGATTGTGTAATAGCTTCTTTATTGATATTATTTATCTGTGATTAATTCATTCGCCGATACAGCGTTATAATGATAGTTAGATATTTATCGTCTATAATAAAATCGTATCGGTTTGGAATACCGTCATGAAAGCTAATACAACGATATAATGACGCCATTATGATATCGTCAACTCGTTATCATTTGTCAATTCATAGTCCATTATTAACAGGTCTACTATTAACAAACCGCATTGTGTCGTAGATCGGTTTGTCATAAATTGTATTATTCTTCCATATCTTCCTTTTATGATCGACGACTGGCATATTACGAAACTGAAGATAAGATTAAAATCGCAAACCCTACACGCTAAATGACGATTACAAAATGTACATGATGTGTATTGCTTAATCAAAAAGCCAAGTTTTATTATTTGTATTAGCTACTCTCTTATAAAAAAATTACATATGTAGATTAAAATGTTAAAATGTAAGTTTTTATTTACGAATATTATTATAAATCGATATTATGGAGTATTATCAGAATTATAAAACTTTTAAAGATGTTTTTTTATATTTGAAGACATAAAAAATATGTAAGATGCAATTTACAATTCCTAGTGATTCACTCTGTGTTTCGTATAATAAATTTATCGCAATTTATATTATTTTTCAAATCTTGAAATCTCGTGAAATTTTTACGTCGTTGCATATTATCGATGCATATTATCGAGATATATGAGGCAGAGATACGTAGCACGTACCTATGGGACGAACATATTATGCCTCGTCTTTGACGGTAAAGCCGCGCGTTCTTTTATTACTATTCACAGGATCGAATCTACAATCTCGATAAAATATCAGTTAGACTGCAGCTTTACGACATTCATAAAACGAACTTCACGCCGTTAAACCGAAGTCTTCTTGCTAGCAAATCAAAATTTCTGTCATATTGTCCGATATTACACACACAGCTATATTTTTATCTTACTTATTATTTTTTTACATAATACTTTAGAAATGCGGTAAATCATCTTGCATTAAAAAATCCTCTACTACAGAACATAAATTTGCAACTAAGTTTTCTAAACTGAAAGTTTTGTTCAAATAAATATTTATTCACTGAACTATTAAATCACTTCTATGTATATTTACGAGACAGTAAAATCGATTGTATTTGATCTTTTTAATACTGATATTTGCATTTACCAAGAAATTCATTTCCAATCTAAGTAATGAAAAGCAGGAATGTTCTCTGGCAAGATAATCCAACCGCGATATCCTAAAAGAGACCAGGAATACGGTAATGGTGGTTGTACGTTGCCATGATCCACCCCCTAGAATCACTTTGGTCGCTTTTCAATTAACGAGCGTCCAACCTTCGATGCTCCTCGTAATCTTCCTGCAGTATCGATCACTGAGCCGATTCCTTTGCCTGGTTGGCAAGGCATGTAGATTCGATTAAATACTGAAAGTGCAGGCCAGAACTGGTTTTGCAGCTGCGTGTACCGCTTCGAAGGAGAACACGACGAGGTGGTGAAGCTGAGGTTCAACAAGCTTCTCAATGGAAATCGCACCTGCCGCAACATTGGTAACTCTGATTTCAATAGGCTGCTCTGCGTTGACTCTGAGAACTTCTCGGTTAAGGTGCGTAATTGTAACTTCCAGTAATTGCAATTAGTTCTATGCTAACTCTATTGTATGTCTCTCGTGCGAAAATAAAATTTTACTATCGATATATCATAAAATTATTGATTTGTTTGAACTATTGTGTATACGGTTTTATAGATATTTGATATTACTTCAATTTGAACCTACAAAATTTGAAAACCTATATAAAAAAGAGGAATTGTTATGTATAGAACATTTTAAACAATAGCCTTTTGTGAGCTACGAATTATCTTGGAACAAATCATCTTGGAAAGTACGAGTTGGAAAGTTATATATAAGTTTATCAGTGATAAACTTAGAGATACAATAGAAGTTACATAGAAGTACTAACAGGTGGCTTTGATCGAGTAATTAACGGTGGCTTTGCGATAGCAAGTATCAGCAATCTCCGAATCCAAACACGGTAAACCGAAGTAAACCGACAGGCTTCAAAGTTTCTAAGTAGTCAATACCGACATGAATCAGACTCAGACGTGTACCACGATGTCTTATTAACTCGGTATTTAATAACGTAGATAAGACAGGTGGAATATGGTTTTGGAATCGTAATTCAACAAGATCTCGATTTATCAATTCGAGATTTTGTTTTTATGTGTATCCAAAGCATTTTTATTTAATAATTGCAAAACATTTTTAAAAAATAATAACAAGATCGCCCGAAATAATAACATTTATCTGAAATAGTTTCTTCATCGATGAAACGAACATATTGATTAAAAAATAATAAATTATGTGTATTTCGAGAATAAAGACGGTTAGATGCATCTGTCTACTGTCTGTTTATAGGTGCTTGATTTACCTTGGCCAAATGCGCCGCCCATCCAGCGAGATTGTCTCTGTTCGAATCGATCGTTACCCATCAATATCAAATCTACCTCTAATATTGCCGAGGTACATTTCAACATTCTATCTATGGACGCCTTGGATGATTACAACAATCTCTTCTTCGAGGGCACCTGGGACTTCGTCAAGACGATGCCTTGCATGCAGAAACGTAGAGTTAGAGGGCCGTCTGGTGAAATTAAATACACGCCACCAATCGACGATGACGAGGTAAACGAGATAAGCTTTAATGTTGTTCAAATTAATTTTTATTCATTAATCTTAAAAAAATATGAAGAGATAAATTATATTCGAAATCCATTTTCTCAATACATGGAAAACATTTAATAAACTACACTGAGAGAACAAAATGGTTGGAATAACCATAAATTAACTATAATTTATAGTCATTTTTTTGGGACAACCACAAAATAATTGTTTTGACCATATGAATTATAGCACTAACTTATGATTATAATAATCATAATATGTATTTAACTAATTGTATGGTAATCTTACACATAAATCATATTTACATATAATAAATTATATTAAAATGTTGTAATTATAATATATGTAAAGTTATTGTTACTATATAACATTATAACAACACTAACTATAAAAATGATATTCTTAAATAATTATTTTAACATGTAATTATAGTCACAAATATATTTTTCTCTTAGTATATATCGTTTAGTTTCAGGTTATGCTTAGAAATATTATAATATAAATAATTATAATTTTAAATACGCTCTTTAAAAATCTGCTATTTCAGTTTGTTAAAAAACATTGAAACAAAATAATAAATAAAAAATACTTTAATCATAAAAATTAGAAATTAAATGCCTATAATAGTCAAAGCT